>NC_057796.1:24373234-24532095 GCF_018294505.1 Triticum aestivum
GTGCCCTTTAAAAAAAAGTGACCTTGTATGCTTGTCTTGTTTGGAGCACATGTCTATATTTTCGGATCATGCCCATGAAGCTGTACGGAAAATCTTGAGAAAAGAAAAGAAGATACTCCGTTCCCGGCCTGCATGGCTGCAAGCGAGAACATAAATCCCAGCCTCAATTTTTTTTACAGAAGTCCCTCATTTCTCCCGGAGAACAGAGTACGTTGAGATTGGCGAAAACACGTGGCATCTTTTGGAGAGGGTCTCACGGGATAGGGAAAGAGACCCGGTCTCATAGAATATTTTCCCACCATGCCACCGCCACCGCCGCCACCAGGCGTCTCGATGGATCGAGGAACCGTTCCTACCATGGCGCACACTACCCCAACTACACTTGTACCGGTCAGGCTGGCCCGGGTTACCTTGAAGAAGACGACCCAGGCGATCTCCTTGATAGGCAAGGGGAAGAGGGCGTGGAGGTTGCTTAACCCCATGACCAGCTGGCGCGCATGTGTGCGTTCTTTACTCTTCCTTTCTTGAGTGTGGTTTTGTGTAGCTTGAGCTACATGGTATCCTTTATCTTAGCCATCCATTTTTGCTTTGCGATCCGTGTAGGCACATTTATCATTTTTGTTTCTCTTAAATGAAACAACGTATAAATTATAAACTTTGCAAGACAACAAAACATTCTAATTACTATGTGGGAAAAAAATCAGATTTTTTCATGCATTTAAAATGCTAAAATTTATCTTTTAATAAAAATCCACATTTCGAATATTTATGTTGGTCCTAAAAATCTGAAAGTTTTTTCATACATTGAAGTTGTAAAGTTTATTTGATCTGCAAAGTTTGAAATCCATATGATCTTTCATTTGAGAGAAACAAAAAAAAAATCTTCTTGTTGCAAGTTAGTTGAAAAGTACGAATCTTAAAGCAATGTTGAAGAGCTGAAGATAAGAGGTTTCATGTAGCTCAACCAACAAAGGAACTTCACCTTCTTCATATTCAACACATAATATCGGCTAGTTGTTGATCAATTGTCATCTATTATTGTAAATAACTGCGCAGCAGATTCAGGTTCATGTGAAATCGCCTGGCGTGCATTGGACCTCATGTTCCCACGGGAGGACCGCGATGACGAATGGAGCACCTGGAGCGCAAGCTATAGACGATGTAGACGATGTTGATTATTAAGACGAGCTATAGACGAGGAGACAAACTGCCCAGGTACGTACTGCTAATTAATCGGCATTAAGTTGTGACTCCCACCAGCCGGATAGTAGGGGGACATGGCACTACTAGAAAAATCGTCGTTACTGAGTACATCGCCCTTTGCCGAGTACCAGAATCTTTGACGCGGCACCCGGAAAAGACGAGCCACGTGGCATGGTATTTGCAGTTGATGGCTCTGTAACGTACAGTCCATATTTGTCAAGACTCTATATACATATACTCGGCAAAACATTTACGAAAACACTTTTCCAAGCAGTAAATGTTTACCGAGCACGCCTGATAACGAACTCGGTAGAGTTCTTCAGGTGTGCTCAGCTCTTGCCACATGGCATGTCTTTCCGGGCGCTGCAGCTCTCAGGAAAGATGTGAACTTGCCAGCGGAACACGGCACACACGTCTCAGCAAATATCATAACCTGTGTTAACACTGGACATATCTTTGCCGAGGGCGGGACCTTGCTTGCTGCTTCAACAAAGATGCAACGACGGGTGAGCGCCCCTGGCGGCGCCGCCCGATCTACTCCCTCCGGCATCCCCTGCTGCCGCCAGGACCAGATCCGAAATCTCCACACTGCCCTCTCTCTTCAGCCCCTCGGAGCCCTCGATATGGATGCTCGCCGGCCCGCGGGGACCCCCTTGCCCGCGACTGCTACGCCGTCATCTGCGCCTTCGTCGACCGCTCTGGCCCCATCCCTCACCGCTCCTGCTCTGGCGGCCGCGCTCGCCGCGGCCTTCCTCGCCGGCCACAAGGCCGGCCCGGCCGTACGAGGACGTCTCGTCTCCTGCAAGCTCCGCTCCACGACTACGGCGCCGGCCAGCCAATCTCCGCCAACCGCCGCCCCCGGCCACCTTGCCGGTGCCTCCTCCGGCATTTTGCCGGTGCCCTCTGGCCTCCTAGGCTCGCCGGCGTCGTCGCCTCGATCCACGGCTCCCACGTCAAGCACCCATCTGCCCCGGTCAAATCTGGATCGGGGACATGTGCCTCCGCCGCCAGTGCCACGTCTGCGCCCTGTGGTCCCTGTAACCCCTCCGGAGATGTCGGCTATGCTGCCTTGCCATAATGGCGGCCACATCCGCCCGCCCGCTGAGCCGTCGAGCCCCTGCTGCCTCACCTCTGCTGTTAATGCCGGCCAGCTCAACACCTGTGGGCGCGAGGCGGAGGCGACCGGAGGCTGGCAACTCGTCAAATCGCACTGCGGCCCGCGCCACCCAGATTTGGCCGCCCAAGCATTCAAGCCCTCCTCCATCCCGAGCTGGCTTAAAGGCCGTTGTTGTCGCTGCCTGGCCCCTGGTCACCGCGCCTTCGTCTGCCGCGACCCCGTTCGGTGCGCGCGTTGCTTGGAAAACGGCCACCGGGCTCGCGGCTGCTGCAACAAGTGGAGGCCTCTTAGCTCCCTCGCAAGCCTCGTCGTACCGCCGCCGCTTCCTCGCCCTCGACTTGCTGTTGCGACGGTCCAAGATCCTGCTCCTCGGTTCGGTCCAGGCAGGGGCTGGCCTCTTCCCCAACTTGGCCAGCCACAACTATTAGACTATGCTGGCATCGGTTCGATGCCACGACCTGATGACTTTGTAGTCGTCCCGGCCACAACGGAGAGGCAGGCCGAGTCGGCATCGATCATTGTGGGGCAGACTGAGCTCCTCCACGCTGAGCTTCGTGATTGCATTGTGCGTGTTGGGAATGTTTTGGCAAGTGCAGAGGCCGCTGTCGCTAAACTCCAAGTTGTGCCCATTGTGACCCCGTACCCGAGATCCAGGTTGATTCTGTCGATGGGGAGGCAGGAATGTATGGAGATCTTTCCCCTCGTGCTACATCGTGCCCGTCGTCACTGCATGTCATGCCGATTGCTTCTGGGGGTGAAGCCGTTGTCAAGGTCGTGGCTCCGGTGCTGCAGATTATGCCTGAGTTGTAGAAGCTCTGTGAGGAGCCCACTTCGCCTATTTCGATGGTGCTACCTAAGGAGTCAGGGTCGCTTGGAGGGGCCTTGGCGATGCCAACTGCGACCTCACCGCAGTCGTTGGAGCCCAGTGAGCCGCTCGCCTTTGTGGACCGTGAAGGTTTGGATGCTGTTGTTGCTCTCTCACCTGTGGCTGTTGGGCAGGCGACGCCTGATGTGGTCGGTACTTTGGCACCTAATTCCGCGGCGCTGAAGCCCGTCTTTGACCGTGAAGCTAAGTGGGCACGTATTGACGAGGTGATCTTCAAGAAAAAGCTTTGTGGCTTGCTCGCCTCCTTGGAGGCAGCTAGCCCTGGGTCTGACAAGGCGATTGCTTGCCTCCTTGCGGAGGAGGCTTCTACGGGCAAAATCAGGAAGGTGAAGAAGGTTCGTAGGAGCATAGGCAAGAAGAGTGGCGCCCTTGGTAAGGCGTCTGCGGCTGCCTAATGGATGATACACAGTCTCTTCGACCACCATCTCCAACTGGCTCGTCTTTGTGGATTTGGTGGTATGTGTTGTCTTCAACCTTGGTTTCGTTGGGGGTTTCTTTGCGACATAGAAGTGTGAGGGATTATGGTTGTTGCGACTTATGTGTGTTTGTCGGGTTGACCGTGGGGTCATGGAATTTCTCTCTTAGCGAGTAGTCCGCATGTGGTCTATATGTATCGGTTTTCGCCCAGTTTTTCGTTAATTATACTGGACAATTCTCTTTTTCTTTATTAATCGATGAGACAAATCTTTTATCACCGTTTCAAAAAAAAATCTTTGCCGAGGGCGAAACTCGGCAAACTGTGCACGCCTTTACCAAGTCTCTGCCGGGCACTTGGGAATTGTAAACGATTTGCCGTGTGCCATGGCAAGAAACTCGGCGAACATGTCGAGCCACGCGCCGGTCTCCCATACGACAACCATTCCCGAGTGCTTGCAGGCTATCTCGGCAAACAGCAGAACTCGGCAAACATGGCTGACCATGTGTCGGCCACTCAAGTGCCCAACTTTGCTGACTTCAAGGGAAAGGGTTCTCAGCGAAGGCAGCACATCGGCACACTCTGGCCGCCACGTGCCTCACTCCTCGGCTTCCATGATCCCATGTTCACCGAGTCCCTAGATTTAGATCTAGATCTCGCCAAACTGGTCTGCCACATGGCGGCTGCCGTCTTCGTCCGGCCCATCAAGTCCCTTTTTTCTTTTGCTGAGTCAGTGCTCGGCGAAAACTTTGCCGAATCCCCGAAGTCTGGTTCTTGGCAAAGTAAGCTTTGCCGACAGGGTTCGGGCCGAGTAGCCTTAGCCAAGAACTATACTCGGCAAACACTATGCCGAGTGTGAAACACCTTTCGCCAAGTTTTGTTGACATTCGGGAAACTCAGAAATTCCAATAGTGTGGGGTAGATGATCGTGAGGTCCCTAGTGGCAACCTAATCTAATATGGAGAAATGTTGATAAACTGATAAAATAAATGGATGGGTAAAAGGGATACAACTGCATTGAAGTCACATGCATGTCTTGATATTGAAACAAATGCAAAAAGAAAAGAAAAGAATGCAAGATCCCTCAAGATAGAGTGAGTATTATTTAACTTGAACATGAGCATGTATATCCTGCTGAGTTTGTGCTGTTGAAACATGCTAATGCATGTGGAAGTGGATATTGCTTATTAGTTCTAACAAGCGGTTAAATTGTAGGATTCTTTTGTCGTACCACTTTGTAGCCCTTGTCGAGGAATGTATGTATCGGATAAGGCTTTAGTAGAAGTTGATCTTTGGGTAAGAAGGAAGGGGATGAATCAGATGACAAACAACTAGTTTCTGAATATGCTGAGATTGATGTCCGGGCAGATTTTGATGACATCTTCTATGGACGGTTCCGGGTGAACATTGCAATTTGGACCTAAAATTTAAAGTCCTTATAGGAAGTGTTGAGGCTCTAATACAGGTCTATGGAAAGGTTGACCATCCTCATCATGTAAGGTTCAGTGCTTTTAGCACTGGATATGATGGTTATCCTCATCGCGGTGTCGTGATGTTTGATGGCAAATTATTAGGGAATGAAATGCTCTTCCTACATATCGTTGTGGTGAAAGCAAATGAAAAATGGGATGTTCTTTTAAAAGTGGACAATTGAACGCAGTTCCGGTGGATTTTTCAAGATGAACATGTCGGAGCTGTTGTTTCTCCTGATGACTCATTATTTGAGTATGGCCAGTTCTTCGTGAGGGTGATGTTTGCTCCATAGGATCCTCAGAATGAAGCTCCGCTCCAATATGCTGGCATATCGCCGTTGCCTGAAAGCCTGAAGCTCATGAAAAGAAAGAGAAAATGCCTGTTGATCTTCTTAATCTTGTAAATGAGCAGAGTTGAATTTCTATTTGTAAACAGCAGAAGCATTTTTACAGCCTGAAAACAAGAGAAATCGTGTGGTCTATGTTTGTAATACGACTGCTGAAAGGAATGTGAACATGTTCCAATTGCATTAGCTGCCTACAATTAAATTGATGAAAGAGATGTAGCGGGATGGCACATTAAGTCTACACCGGTCAAGCCTGTGCTAGACAACAAATAGAGAGGCAGCGCAAGGGAGACCACCCAGAAAATTGAGAGATTATGCGAGGAAGAGTGCATGTTCGTGATGCTTTCATAGCCAACATGCTGCAATATGTGACACTCTACTCCCCTGGTAAGCACTTCCATCAAATCTAGACCAATACGAATAAGTAACAAGACCTAGACCAATATTAATACCCGCTAACAACCTCTAGTTTCATACAACCTCTAAAGGTTTGGGTTTGAGTGACCCATGTTTTGGGGTTTTTGTTGTTGAAAAGCTATGGTGGTTTGCTACACTAATCATTGAGGTTGTCTAGATATCTCTTACATTTTTCTCTGAAAGAAAAGCGTGGAGTGACTTCTCCAGACACAAGTATTGTAATATGGTATGACCTTGTGCTATATATACACATCACCAAACAAAAAACCCCAGGAGGTCATCATCCTGTTTCCATCCCATTCAACATGATTCTCAACATGCAACTTTACAAATTTGAAGTCCCTCAACGTAAAGAATGCGTTTGGTGAAAATTTGTGATTCTATCACAAAAACCAGACTTAACCATTTTTTTTGTGATTTCTGGTTTGCTATTTGTATGGTCTATCCGTGAGGTAGTGTCTAATTCATATCCACCTCACAACATTGAAAATATGTTGAATTACTGGGTGTGCGGTAATAGTGCAACATTAAGGTCGTGAAGGCTATAAGATAGTCTTCAGCGAGAATTTTATCTTCTCCCCTGAATGCATGCTTGGTCTTGGCTTAAGTGTTTGGAAGGCCGACATATAGTTATGGCGGCATGCACACAAGTGGAATAGCTGGCTGGGGAGTTTCTTCAGATCGGCACTCCACAACCCTGGTTTTCTTTTGTTGGCGGTGTTGGTGCTATTATTCCTGTTGTTGTGAACTCTTTTGGTGTATATTGTTGTTTTCCTCCTCATTTATACAATCTGGAAATTGAACTATATATTGTCTGGTGGTATTGGTCTGATACGATGATATAAACAAACAATGCTTCTTTTATCAATAAAAAAGTTCATTCTCGTAAAAAATAATATACTTTGCACCACTGTTCAAGATATCTTCCAATATTCTGATAAATCGGCCGATTTATTGCTTATCCGTGTCTGACCGATAAATTAGCCGATATGGTGATAAATCGGCCGATATGCCGATAAACTGGCCGATTTACCCCTTATCATGGGTCGACCGATAAGTTCCCGATAAGCAATATCCCCAACATTGCTTTGCACACAAAAGTATCTTTGTTCCTTATTGTTTGGAGAGTGATGTCTGAAATAAACCCTGAGGTTGCAGAGCCTGACATAAATGGACCCTCACCTCCGAATCCCTGAATTTGGTACCCTGTATTTACAACTATGGAAAGGACAAGTCATGTAGGTGCAAAGTCTGAAATAAACCTCAGACTATGATTAATACTACACGTACATACATTTCTTTCTTGGATATGGAAAGGACAAGTCATGTACGTGCAAAATTCCGTAAGAAAGAAATGTATGTACGTGTAGTATTAATCATAGTTTTAAATAGCTGGCTATAGCGCTCGCTATAGCTTTTTCATCAGGGTGCCACTAAATGTCTCATGTACAAAATAGCCCGCTATAGCTGATTTTGAGGTCCGTCGATATTTAGTATTTTTTCTCGAGAAGGGGGGTTCGCCCCGGCCTCTGCATCCGAACGACGCATACGGCCATGACTATTAATAAACAAAAGGTCTAACACAAGTCTTCCTGTCTCAAACAAGGAACATAAAAAGGCTCATGAAGAGCAAAATAGTAAAAGAAAAGCCACAACCGGCTGGAAAAAAGGATAGGAACAAAATGCCTATCCTATTACATGACCGCCATCCAAACCGGTTGAAAATAGCCCGAGCTACCATCTCCCATCGGGTAGATCCAGTAACCAAACGCTCCATGGCCTCCGTCGGAGTGAGTAGCGACCACATACGGATCAACGCACTGGCTCGGAAAATAACATGCAAACAATGAATATTTGTTGTTCTGTTAAAGACCAAATCATTTCTGCAGTTCCAAACTGCCCATAATAAAGCACATACTCTTACACGACTGTGTCTCGCTGTTTCGAAATCTATCCCATCTAGCCACGTCCCAAATAACGCGTTGATAGAATTCGAAGGAGTGATGTTGAAGGCTATGTGAACCGACCGCCACAGTAGTTTTGCCAAAGGGCAATCAAGAAAGAGGTGTTTGATTGACTCATCTTGGTCACAAAAGCTACATTTTGTAGACCCTGTCTAATTTCGTTTTGCCAAATTATCCTTAGTTAAAATAACTTGTTTATGCACAAACCACATAAACACTTTGATTTTCAAAGGTACTTGGACTTTCCAAACATGCTTTGAACGAGGAATCACGCTAGAGTTGATTACATACAAGTACATGGATTTGACTGAAAACTCTCCATTCTTAGTTAGCTTCCAGCATAACTGATCGGGCTGTTGAGACAGCTGAACATCCATGAATCTTCTCACAAGATTGAGCCAGGCTTCCCAACAGTTTCCCACTAGTGTCCTCCGAAATTGAATATTGAGCAGAGTGGACTGCAGTACTGAAGCCACGTATGCGTCTCTACGCTGAACAATGCTATACAAAGAAGGATATTGGAGCGCGAGAGGCGTCTCCCTAGCCATGTATCCTCGCAGAATCTTGTAGTGGTACCGGTTCCAACTATGAACCTTGTCCTGTTGAAAAAGAGTGATTTGACTCTCATCAATCCCTTCCAAAAAGGCGAATCAGTCGGCCTCACTGTCACCTGGGACAAGGTTTTGGAGTGAAGGTACTTGCTGCGTAGAAATTGAGCCCATGTGGCCTCCGTCTCAACCGAAAGCTTAAAAAGCGACTTGCTAAGAAGACATCTGTTCTTCACCTTCAAATTTTCAATGCCTAGACCTCCTTGGTCTTTTGGCCTGCAAATGATATCCCACTTAGCAAGTCTGTACTTCCGTTTTAGTTCATCACTCTGCCATAAGAATCGAGATCGATAGAAATCTAGCCTTTTTCGGACTCCAACAGGTACCTCGAAAAAGGAAAGAAGAAACATGGGCATACTCGTGAGGACCAAATTAATGAGAATTAATCGGCCTCCGTATGACATCAGCTTGCCCTTCCAGCAGCTCAGTTTCTTTTCAAATCGATCCTCAATGCACTTCCATTCTCTGTTGGTCAGCTTACGATGGTGGATTGGTATACTTAAATACGTGAAAGGTAGATCCCCCAATTCACACCCGAACAATTGTTTATACGCCTCTTGGTCATCATTAGCTCTTCCAAAACAGAACAATTCGCTCTTATGGAAGTTAATCTTTAACCCGGTCAATTGTTTGAATAAGCATAACACAAGCTTCATGTTTCGCGCTTTTGCCAAGTCATGCTCCATGAAAATGATAGTACCATCAGCGTACTGTAAGATGGAAACACCTCCGTCAACTAAGTGCGGAACTAGGCCACCTACCTGCCCCGCATCCTTAGCCCTTCCTATGAGAATTGTCAACATATCAACCACTATGTTGAATAGAATAGGTGACATCGGGTCGCCTTGCCTCAATCCTTTGTGTGTTTGGAAATAGTGACCTATGTCATCATTCACTTTAATCCCAACACTCCCTTTTTGCGTGAAAGAGTCTACCTGGTGTCTCCAGGCCTGATCAAAAACTTTCATTCGCAAGGCCTGTTGAAGGAAAGGCCATTTGACCTTATCGTACGCTTTCTCAAAGTCCACTTTGAAAACAACTCCGTCAAGTTTTTTCGTGTGGATTTCATGGAGCGTTTCATGCAGGACGACAACCCCTTCTAGGATATTTCTGCCCGGCATGAAAGCAGTCTGGGACAGTTGCACCAATGCGTGCGCAATTTGCGTAAGCCTATTGGTCCCGACCTTGGTGAAAATTTTGAAACTTACATTAATAAGACAGATAGGCCTGAACTGCTCAATACGAACATCCTCTGTTTTCTTAGGAAGTACAGTTATCGTTCCAAAATTTAATTGAAACAATTAAAGTTGTCCAGAGAATAAATCATGGAATATCGGAAGTAAATCCCCTTTGATAATGTGCCAACACTTTTTATAAAACTCCGCCGGAAAACCATCCAGCCATGGAGCCTTATTGTTCTTCATTTGTGAAATGGCCTCAAACACCTCTTTCTCCGTAAACGGGGCGGTCAAAATATCATTCTCATCCGCCGCAAGTTGAGGGATATCCTCAACCCTGGACTCATCTAAGGACACAAAGTTGTCCTCCGGAGGCCCAAACAACTGGTTATCGTAATTGGTTATATATACTTTTAGGTTTTCTTGTCCTAAAATTGTCCCCTCGTCCTGCTCCAATTGAAATGTCCTCTTCTTTCGGTGTTTGCCATTTGCAATCATATGAAAGAATTTAGTGTTGTCATCCCCTTGGACGATTTTGCGAACCTTAGCTCGCAATGCCCACTTCAATTCCTCCTCTCGAAGGAGTTCTTTCAGTCTCAACTCCGCTCCACTTTAGTTTCCAGCTCTCTGGTATCTAAAATGGCGGACTCGGCTTTTAAATCTAGGGATTGAATAAGTATAAGGAGCCTTTCCTTTTCAGCCTTATAAATCCCATGCATATGCTTAGCCCATCCACGAAGGAATCATCGTAGATGCCTAATCTTATTCTGCCATCTTTCAATAGGAGATCTCCCACCTGAATCTTTAGCCCATTCTCTGGCTATCGGATCAAGGAACCCTACTCTTTCGAACCACGCTAATTTGAAATAAAAAGTGTTTTTGTTCCCCACGTGGGTGGCCTCACCAGAATCAACAAGCAACGGGGCGTGATCCGAGATTGCGCGCGATAACGCTTGGACCGTGACCAGGGGAAACTTCTGTTCCCATTCGACACTAGAAAGGACACGGTCGAGCTTCTCAAATGTCGGGTTTGGTAACATATTAGCCCAAGTGAATTTCCTACTAGAAAGCTCGATCTCTCTAAGATCCAGGCTCTCGATTATGGTATTGGACATAAACGACCATCTGCCGTCGAAATTGTCATTATTCTTTTCCTCCCTCCTTCGAATAATGTTAAAATCGCCTCCAACGAGGATAGAGGTGGATATCTAGCTCAATATGTTTGGTGAAGTGATGATGAACCGGGTTGGCGGAGAGGTAGACCGCAGAGACGTTGTCGCAATACACAACGGTGGCCTTGTTCACCGGACAAGAGAGCTCGTAGAGAAGTTGCCGAAGCTAGGAGCACTCAACAACGATGTTAACCGTAGGCTGCCGCTTGGACGACGAGGAGATAAGTGATGGTCCAAGGTAGACATAGTATCCGGAGGTGGAACACCATGTGTCTGGGCAGCCAGCCCAGCCTGTATTAGAGTATGCCACAATGTCTATAGATGCCGAAGCGTGGAGCAAAAGGCCAAGATCCATAGTACCGCGAATGTAATGGAGAATCCGTTTCACCGCAGTCCAGTGAGCATCATGAGGCGAATGCGTATGAAGGCACACCTGTTGTACCATGTACTACAACTCTGGGTGAGTGAGCGTTCGGTAATGAAGCGCAACCACAATCGAGCGGTAGAAGGGGGCATCTGGCACCGTGGAACCATTGAGGCTGTCCGGAGATCTCTTACATTTTTCTCTGAGAAAGAAACGGAGTGACTTTTCCAAACACTAGTATGGTAATATGGTATGAACTTGTTCTGTATATACACATCATCAAACAAAAACCCCAGGGGTCATCATCCTGTTTCCATCCCATTCAACATGATAATCAACATGCAACTTGACAAATTTAAAATCCCTCAACGTAAAGAACGCTTTTGGTGAAAAAATGTGATTCTATCACGAGAACCAGACTTAACCATTTATTCTGTTTTGCTGGTTTGCTATCCGTATGGTCCATCATTGAGGTGGTGTCTAATTCATATCCACCTCACAACATCGAAAATATGTTGGATTACTGGGTGTGTGGTATTAGAGCAACACTAAGGTCTTAGATCCTTGTTACGACCGGTGAACTTTGTTGGTCGTGATGGACATAAGTTAGTCTCTTCTCCCCTGAATGCATGCTTGGTCTTGGCTTAAGTGTTTGGAAGGCCGACATATGGTTATGGCAGCATGCACACAGGTGGAATCTGTGTCTGGGTAGTTTCTTCAGATCGGCACTCCACAACCCTAGTTTTTTTTCTTTTTGGTGGTGTTGGGGCTATTATTCCCGTTGTAGTGAACTCTTTTGGTGTATATTGTTGTTTTGCTCCCCATATTTCTTATATCTTATATTTACTAATTGGAGGCACCATCCGGGATACCACGTTAATCCTAGAAACTAATCAAAATTATCCGTTGGATCTCCCCATTGGTTTTCTACAACCGTGGGATTGTATCTGGCAAGAAGTCCATCCACTTTATCCCACCTCCCACGTCAAATCCTCATCTACAGGCTGCAAAAGGGGAAAACAAAAAAAGCAAGGGCCGTTGGATCAAACAAGAGACCTGCTCTTCTATCCCACGTTGATGAGTCCTCCTCTTGGTCTCTCTTTGTTACCCAAGAAAATAAACTGAGCGTCATCTCCTCCTCACACACAAAACTATCTTTCATTGTTAGATATCTCTCTTCTCCATAATCTCTCCCACGAGTCTTTTTTTTCTCTCCCGTGAGTCTAGACTCCAGACACAGCTATCCTTCCTTCATGATCTATGCGCGGCGCCGCCACCGTCCTCGCGACCTCCATCAACCAGCGTGATCGAGCCGCCATCTGCAGGCACATCACATCATCCGCTGCATCTTCTATATGCCACTGCTCTAATGGACTCTTACATCGCCGTTGTCAAATCCGGAGGCTGCCGCCGCAGGCCAGTGCGTCCACTTGAAGTCCACTGCGACATCCCCCACCTCTCGGCCCTCGCGTCGTCCTCCCGAGGGCGACCCGGGGGCGACCAGGGTTTCCCCAAGCGCCGCCACCCCTTCAATCTCAGCCCCTCCTCGCCGCCACTTGAGGGGATCGACGGGCAAGCCTGGCCGGTCGTCGATGAAGGTGGCGGTGAGGTGCTGCGTCGCTTCATGCCCCCGTGAAGGACCTGGAAGCCGGGGCGACGGCCCCGGTCGGCGAGGCGGCGCTGCCTCCGCGTCGGGCGGCGCGCGCAGGAAGTGGTGGCCGACATCCTCGGCTGCCCGGGCAGCGAGGATTCGGTGGCTGGTCGCAGCGCGGATTTTCCTCTGCCCCAGATCTGAAGGTCAGGCGTTCCCCTCCCCTGCTCTCTCCTCCCCTCCGGTCGTGCCCTTCTGCGACTTCGGTCGCCGGATCTGGTGCTGGTGGGGTGCAGGTGCTCAGGTTTGAGCCCGGGGGAAACCCTTGGCCGGTCCTCCGGCCATGACGGCGGCGGCGCGTGTGCGCGTCGTGTACTTCCCTGGAGGCGTCGTTGAGGGCTCTCCTCTTCACCCCCGTCCCAGACCCCGGGTGAAAACCCAAAGCCCGTCTTGGGCTGGCCGGCGGTGGCGCCTAGCGCGTCGCGTCCTCGTTGGAGGCGCCGTCTGGGGTGTCTGGTTCTTCGGGAGTGGGGCGATGTGGATGGTGGGTGACTGTCGGCTGCGAGGCCAAGTTTGCGTTTTTCTGTGGAGGGTGCTCGTTCCTGCAAGTGTTCTCTGTGGACACTGGGACGGGACCTGGTGCTCCCCTTGCTCCGCCTCTTGGCCTCTGCAGCTTTCTTCTCCGGCGACCTCCCAACGGCTATCCTTTGGCTCATGGTGGCTCAGGAGAGGTGGCAGTGCAGCTGTGGTGTGTGCCAGTGGCGTGGCGAGGGTAGTGCTTCTTGTCTGCGATGGGGATCTGGCTGGCATCTGCTCTAGTTCTCGGGTGAGCTCTAACGATCCAACGGTGCGGCGCCTTCGAGCCTAGGCGAGAGGAAAGGGTTCCTCGTCGGCGTTGGGAGCGATGTTCTTCCCTTGTCCCTGGTTACAGACAGTGCTCAACTCTCTCTGGTTATCGGCTGATCATCGAGGCTTCTCTGTTGCTCCTCTCTCTGCTGGCTATGTGCAGTAGGCTTCGACATTACTAGCAGGGCTCTTCATGTAATTTTTCTTGCAGCTGTAATGTGTGTGGCATTGTTAGCTGTTCACTCAGCTCCATTGTACCTTTCGGTCGCTGTTGCTTGGTGGCCTCGTGTAATCCTGGCCGGTTGATGGCTTCGTTAATTCAAAGCCGGACTCCCCTTGAGCCTTCGTTCAAAAAAAAAGTGCACTGCGACCACTTAATTCTCTATAGCACGTCTCGCACCTCAGTCTCCCCTTACTGCTGTGCCACCTCTTATCTTCTTCAGCTTTACCAAGCGGTGAATTAGCTGTGCAGATGATACACCACCAAAGACGGGGGCAAGCCAAGCACATCCTGCTGTTGGAGATGATGAATAATTAGTCTGGCTGCTGCTGGCGCTGATGCCCTCTTGCCAAAAACAGTAGTAACAATAGCACTCACCTCAGGTAATTGGTCCTCCTTAATAGATGTTCAATTGTGTCTCTGAAACTGTTTACGAGTACAAATCAGGAACAGTATATACTACGTGCAGGTAGGGCAGAGTTTTTTTTAAGGTGGTGCAGAGTTGGAGACCTTATGGCTCTGTAAACATTTTGTGTAGCGATCATGTGCTAGACTAATATTTTTTAAGGTGGCAGCATTGTGCATCAGATATTTTTCATTCTCTTTATGATACTTGATGTGTGGTTGATTGTTGGGCAAAATGTTTTAAGACCTGAATTGGTTACAAGTGCAACACATTTTGCTTTTAATATCTTAATCATATTTCAAACCGATATCTTACAGCTGGCCGCTTATACCTCTGCACATATGCATGCATCGTAGTGTATAATGTTATCTTCCAATCGTGAGGGAAAATGAAAAAAATGTTGTAATAATACGAGTCTGCATACATATGTATAATTAACAACTTCAAATTTATATTTGGGCACATGGCCGGTTCAATACTTATTTCTTGGTCGAACCTACAGATATTTGCAAGGTTACTTCTCTGTTTTTGTTGTTGCAGGGTCTACACAGTACATATCGTGGTTATTATTGCTAACGTCGTGCTTCCCCGTTGCCTGCAGGTCATTCGCAAGTGAGAGATTCCGAGGATATTTGGCATTGATGAAATTTAGTTCTGGATAAGGATTACGAAATAATAATTACGAGCTGCAACAAAATTCACTACCGCGATGTTATGAATATGGGATTACGAAATAGTGAGCTGGGGCGTTCACAAAAAAAGAAATAGTGAGCTGGGGATACTCAACAAGGTTCGAATTTAGTTCTCAATCTTCTGTACATATCTTAGTAAATTGGTCGCTACTTGCAGGAAAATGTGTCGGACGAAAAAGTTAATAGTGCATCACTATAGCTTACATCATCAGTGGATTTACAGTTCAAACTGTTCGCCATGCAAAAACTGCGAGGGGCTGTGCTGCTGTCTTCCCATGTCCCAAAGTGCATGTGCTAGGAGATATTTATCCTTTCTATTCTACTTGATCCAGTATGCATTCATCCTGATAGGTGATAGCTTAGTCAACAATTTGTTTTTAGCTTCTTTGGACTTTAATATTTTTTTTGTGTCCCATAAACTGTTGCAAGGCATATATAAGGCGCAAGAGGTGAAAGAGGCATATACAAGACTTTAATACTGTTTCAGGCTTAATTATTTTGATGGTCACAACTGACAGAGGTGCAAGAGTATACACATGTTAATTATTTTGGATGAAAAAACACATAGTCTCATTTTGATTGTGATCTGCACTTTGTACATCCTCTCAATGTTTCCACTTTGATAATATAGAATTAGTATGCATGAAGAAACGATGTATTCCTGAACTTACAAAAATTTAGGTAAGTCATGGGATGGGAAAATGTTTAGTTAGCTATTTTGTAAAATGGCAGGACTTTAAGAAAGTAGTCTGTTGTTTGTAAATATTGGAATATTATTTGTTCCCACAATTGTATTGTTTCCAAAACATTACTGACTGTGAAATAAATTTAAGTTCAAATACTATGAGGCAACAAAACAGTATCATCATGTTGAATAAATTTAAATACTATTTTGGTGTATGGAGAAATGATTTTTTGGTTTTAACAATAAACTTTCAACAACTTTAAAAAAATATAAATTCATAATTAGTTGTTTTTAATAAAGTTAATATTATCAAAAATATTCTACTAATAAAGTATAATCTGTACAACTAGACCGTGCAGCCGGACGGGTTGATGGCTAGTTTATACAATCCCGAAGTTGAACTATATATTGTCTGTCGTATTGGTCTGATACAATGATATAAACAAACAATGTTTCTTCTATCAATAAAAAAGTTTATTCTTGTAAAAAATAATATGCTTTGCACACAAGTATCTTTGTTCCTCATTATTTCGATATGAAAAGGACAAGTCATGTACGTGCAAAATTCCCCAAGAAAGAAATGTATGTACGTGCAGTGTTAATGCATGCCTGTAAACTTAGCTGCGACATATTTTTTAGGTCTGATACGGAAGAGCAAAATGCTTTCAATGAATTAACCCCTATTAACGTCTCTGAGCTGGCACACCGAAATATATTGCTTTCTGGAGCATCCCCAAGTACCCAACCTAGATCTTTTGTTGAGACTAGCAGCGTGATGACTCCGGCTGAAGCACATGTGAAAGAGAGAGACGAGTAAGTGAGGGTCTTGATCCTATGCTGATGGGAAAGAGGGATCGGAACAAGGTGCGCTCATTGATGAGGACATAAACCTGGGTAGGGTAATAGGCCTGACCTATACGTCATATCCAAGGTCACTGTCATAGAAGCAAAGAAGCTCAAGAAACAACAAGGAGGACCCAGCAAAGGTATCGAGTGCAATCCACTCGACCTACCAGTCACTCGGAGGCCCCTCCTTCCTTAGGTCACTCGACCACTCGACCGTAACAGAAACCATTCGACATATAGAAGATCTAAAGTCACTTCGCACAGCAACGGTCGGGAGTTTACTCATAGACTTAATGATCATTTATATCACTTTATTACGGACATTACCTGTAACGCTCTCTCTTTATGTACATTGAACTCTTTTTAACATGGGCTGGCTGGGGTCCTGGCGCACTCTATATAAGCCACCCCCTCCACTGGCACAAGGGTTCGCACCCCTGTAATACACACACACATAATCCAGTCGACCGCCTCCGGGCTCCGAGACGTAGGGCTATTACTTCTTCTGAGAAGGGCCTGAACTCGTAAAACTCGTGTGTATAACTTCGCCATAGCTAGGACCTTACCTCCTCATACCTACCCCCAATTCCACTGTCAGTCTTAGAACCACGACAGTTGGCGCCCACCGTGGGGCAGGTGTCTTAGCGACTTGTTGGTGAAGTTGCGATTTTTTCCGACTCTCATCATCATGGTTTTCGGCGGTGGATTGGCTGAGGGCCGTGAGATCCGTCTCGGCGCGCTAGTCTTCGTCGCCGACGACTCCGCCTGGCTTCAAGAATCTTCACTCGACATCGAGACGCTCCCCGTCCGCGGAGCGACGCACTTTCGCGCGTGCGTCCGCGGCGTCCTTCTCCGGCAGCCGTCGACCCAGTATTGGTCGGCTCCTGTGGAGTCCTCGTTCCCCGCTGTTCGCCGGTGCAAGCGTTCCGTTCGGTCGTGGCTCCAGCGGTGGGTGAGACACGCGGTGGCCCGTCAGTCGGCCACACCACAAGTCGCGGCAATCGAGCCCGACAAAACTCTCTACGGTCTGTTCGACCTGTCGACTGGCTCCGTCGAGACCGCATCCGAGTGCGACAGCAGCGATCCCGCGGCGGAAGTCTTGATGGTAAACGGACCACGCAGTCCTCCTGGCTTCCCCCGCGACGACGGTGGCGATGGCGGCGGCGATCCGTCGCGCGTTCACAAGGAGTACCGCCCCGAACCCCTTTCCTCGCAGTAGAGGGAAGAACTTCGCTGCCGCAATATGGATGCACTTCACACTCCTATCGTTGGAGAAACCCCCGAGGCCCGGGCCTTGGAGGAGGCGCGCCTGGCCAACTTGGCTGAGCGCACTCGACTGGAGAACCTCCAGCATGCACTCGACGAGCGTGCTCGGCAGCGGATTCCTGAGTCGAGTCGACGACAGCTTTTTCCGCCTCAAACTCAGGTATACCGAACTCCGATTCAAAATCTCACAGCTGCGGCCCGAATAGCAGAGTCGATTCAACCTTCCCAGTCGGAAGCTGGCAGAGGTTTGATGCAGATCCGGGCTTTACTCCGGGCAGCAGGAGAGCAGAACACAGCAGTATCTCAGCCGCGGAATAGGATTCATAGCAGATCTGTGATGGCAGACACAGTTCCGTCGGCTCATAGCCCAAGATCGCCCCCGCGGCGTGAGGGACGTGGGCACCGGCGAGATCAGTACAGAAACCGTGAGCAGTATGATCACCGACTCGACCACGATGACAGTCGTCGAGTGCCCACGCCTCCCCCGAGGAGTGGGTCATATGTGCCTCGGCAGCACGATGACAGACGCCCTCACAGTGGCGGTCAAGAATTCCAGTCGACCCCAGGGAGCCGGGCTTTGATGCGAGATCTATTCTCGTTCAAGGGTTGGTTGACAGGAACAGAGCGTACAGAGAGGGTCATGACAGAGATCACCCGATTGGCAGCAGAGTGCATGTTTCAGGTCCAGAGTGCTTCAGCAGAGCCATCAGGGCTGCGGTGATTCCTCCCAACTTCAGGTTGGCGACTGGAGTTAGCAAGTTCACTGGTGAGTCCAAGCCTGACACTTGGCTTGAGGATTACCGAGTGGCTGTACAGATCGGTGGTGGCAATGATGAAGTGGCCATGAAGCATCTTCCTCTGATGTTGGAAGGCTCGGCCAGGGCATGATTGAATCAGTTGGCACCTGGCAGCATATACAGTTGGGAGGAACTCGCCCGAGTGTTTGTTAGAACTTTTGAAGGAACTTGCAAACGGCCAGCAGGGTTAACAGAGTTGCAGTCCTGTGTGCAAAAACCGAATGAGACCTTGAGAGATTATATCCAGAGATGGATCACATTGCACCATACAGTGGAGAATGTGTCAGATCACCAAGCAGTGTTGCCTTCAAGGAGGGTGTTAAGTATCGTGAGTTGAATCTGAAGTTCGGTCGGACAGGGGATATGTCCATGACTCGGATGATGGAGATGGCCACCAAGTACGCTAACGGTGAAGAGGAAGACCGACTCCGGAGTGGCAAGCACAAAACAGTCGCCCAAGAAACCGGAGGAGGGAATTCTAGTCGGAAACAGAAACGCAAGACCGAACCAGCAGCTCCTGGTGAAGCTTTAGTTGTGTCTCAAGGAAAGTTCAAGGGGAAGCCCAAAGGGCCCTGGAACCCCAAGAAGGTGAAGGATCAAGATGGAAACGATGTGTTGGATTTACCATGCCACATTCACACCAAGAAAGATGAAGAGGGTAATCTCATTTACCCTAAACACACCACTCGACAGTGTCGGCTCCTGATCCATCAATTCCGAGAGAAACAACCCAAGGAGAAGGAAAAGGAGTCGGACGAGGGTGAGGATAAGGAAGAAGGTGATGATGGTTTTCCAAACATCAATTCCACTCTGGTGAATTTTGCTGATGTTGAAAGCAAAAGTCGACTGAAAGTTATCAACAGAGAAGTGAACATGGTTGCTCCGGCAACACCAAGTTATTTGAAGTGGTCCCAGACTGCCATCACATTCAACCAGTCTGACCATCCAGCACGTATAGCCATCCCTGGGAGGCAAGCATTGGTGGTCGACCCAGTTATTGAAGGCACTCGACTGACTAAAGTGCTGATGGATGGTGGTAGTGGCCTGAATATCCTTTATGCTGAAACCTTGAAGGGAATGTGCATTCCGATGTCCAAGCTTAGTGAAAGCAATATGAGTTTCCATGGCGTTATACCTGGCAAGAAGGCTGAATCACTCGGCCAGATCGCTCTTGATGTGGTTTTCGGTGATTCCAAGAATTACCGCAAGGAAAAGTTGACATTTGAAGTAGTGGATTTCCAGAGTGCTTACCATGCTATTCTGGGTAGGCCTGCCTATGCACGTTCCATGGCTCGACCATGTTACGTGTACCTCAAATTGAAAATGCCTGGTCCCAGAGGAGTGATCACTATCACTTGCAATCGGCAGAAGGAAGAGGAGTGCTTCCATAAGGGCTCAAAAATCGCCGATGCACAAATGGCAGCAGTCGAAATGCAAGAATACCGGAAGAATGCAGATCCGAGTGATTTGCTGCGCTCCAAGAAGCCTGCCACTGATTCTGCATTTCAGTCGTCCGGTGAAACCAAGCCGGTTCACATTCACCCGACCGATCCTAATGCTGCTCCTACTCATATCTCAACGTCACTCGACAGCAAATAGGAAGAAGCGCTCATCCAGTTCCTCTGTGAGAACTGGGACATCTTTGCATGGAAACCTTCTGACATGCCGGGTGTACCCAGGGGACTGGCTGAGCATCGTTTGCGAGTCGACCCAAAAGTAAAACCAGTCAAGGAACATCTTCGGCGGTCCGCCGTACAGAAGAGAAAGGCAAGCGGTGAGGAAGTAGCTCGGCTCCTGGCAGCTGAGTTCATCCGAGAGATTTACCACTCCGAGTGGCTCGCCAATGTTGTCATGGTCCCCAAGAAGGACAATTCACTTCGCATGTGCATTGACTTCAAGCATATCAATCGGGCCTGCCCGAAAGATCATTTTCCTCTCCTCTGCATCGACCAGATCGCCGACTCGACTGCGGGATGTGAGCGTCTGTCTTTTTTAGATGCCTATTCTGGGTACCATTAGATCCGACTGTATGGACCCGATGAGATAAAAACAGCTTTCATCACTCCATTCGGATGCTTCTGTTATGTCACCATGCCATTCGGCCTGAAGAACGTCGGAGCCACATTCATGAGGATGATTCAGAAGTGTCTCGGAATGTGGAAGCATACATGGATGACATTGTGGTCAAGTCACGTAAGAGTTCCGACCTGCTGGCTGACCTTGCTGAATCCTTTGCCAACCTCAGAAGGTATGATATCAAGCTTAATGCATCAAAGTGCACATTCGGGGTTCCTGGTGGAAAGTTACTCGGTTTCCTCGTTTCTGAACGAGGGATCGACGCAAATCCAGAGAAAGTTGGTGCCATACTCCGGATGAAACGCCCTGTGCATGTGCACGATGCCCAGAAGCTTACTGGTTGTTTGGCCGCCTTGAGTCGATTCATCTCTCGTCTCGGTGAAAAGGCCTTGCCTCTTTACCGACTGATGAAGAAATTTGACAAGTTCGAGTGGACTGATGAAGCTGACGCAGCGTTTGCAGAGCTCAAAGCTCTGCTTTCCACCTAGCCGGTGCTTGCTGCCCCAATCAGCAAAGAGCCTTTACTGCTTTATATTGCAGCCACTAGACAAGTTGTCAGTACAGTGCTCACGGTCGAGCGGGAAGAAGAAGGAAAAGCCTATAAAGTTCAGCGCCCAGTATACTATTTCTCTGAAGTTCTGACTCCATCCAAGCAAAGATATCCACATTATCAGAAGCTTGTTTATGGGATTTACATGACTACGAAGAAGGTTGCACACTATTTCTCTTATCACTCCATTACAATCGTCAGCGACGCACCATTGTCAGAGATTCTGAGCAACAGAGATGCAACTGGTCGAGTGGCAAAGTGGGCGATTGAACTCCTTCCCTTAGATATCAAGTTTGAGGCAAAGAAAGCTATCAAGTCCTAAGCAATAGCAGATTTCCTTGCCGAGTGGGTCGAACAGCAACTGCCGACTTAGATTCAGTAGGAGCATTGGACCATGTTCTTTGATGGATCCAAGATGCTGAATGGTTCCTGTGCTGGGGTGGTATTAGTATCCCCCCGAGGTGACAAACGCAGCTATGTTCTCCAGATTCATTTTGCCTCCTCCAACAATGAAGCCGAATATGAAGCACTTCTGTACGGGTTGCGTATGGCCATTGCACTCGGCGTCTGTCGCCTTATGGTCTATGGCGACTCGGATTTAGTGGTTAATCAAGTGATGAAGGAGTGGGACGTCGTAAGCCCAGCTATGACTGGCTATTGCAATGCAGTGAGAAAGTTAGAGAAGAGGTTTGAGGGGTTAGAGCTCCATCACATACCCCGACTGAAAAATCAAGCAGCCGATGATTTGGCAAGGATAGGTTCCAAAAGAGAGGCCATTCCCAACAATGTGTTTTTGGAACATATTCATACACCTTCAGTTCAAGAAGATCCTTTCACTGAAGAGCCCCCACAACCAAAGAGTGACACTGATCTGACTGAAGTTGAAGTCCCAGCCGTGGTCGACTTGATCATGGAGGTTTTGGTCATCACTCCCGACTGGACAGTGCCGTACATTGCATACATTCTTAGGAAGGAACTCCCAGAGGATGAAGAAGAGGCTCGACAGATTGTCCGTCGATCCAAAGCCTTTACTGTGATAAGAAGACAGCTGTTCAGAGAAAGTATAACTGGAGTCTGCCAGAAATGCATAACACCAGATGAAGGTCGAGTGATCCTCAACGACATCCACTCGGGGACCTGTGGTCACCATGCGTCCTCTCGGACCATTGTGGCCAAAGCATACCGAGCCGGATTTTATTGGCCGCAAGCAAATGAAATGGCGAAAGACAAATGTGAAGGTTGCCAGTTTTACTCCAACATGTCTCACAAGCCTGCATCAGCCCTGAAGACCATTCCACTCGTCTGGCCCTTTGCTGTTTGGGGGTTAGATATGGTTGGATCTCTGAGGACTGGTAGAAGCGGCTTCACTTATGTACTCGTGGCAGTCGACAAGTTCACCAAATGGATTGAAGCCAAGCCTATCAAAAATCTTGAAGCCAGTACTGCTGTCAGTTTAATCAGAGAGTTAACATTCAGATATGTTGTTCCGCATAGCATCATCACTCATAATGGGTTGAACTTCGATTCGGACGAGTTCAGAGCCTTCTTCACTTCTCAAGGCACTCGAGTCGACTATGCTTCAGTCGCCCGCCCCTAGTCGAATGGACAAGCTGAAAGAGCAAACAGATTGATTCTCGAAGGACTGAAACCCCGACTGATGCGTGATCTCAAGCACGCAGCAGGCGCCTGGGTCGATTAACTTCCATCAGTGCTTTGGGGACTGAGGACGACTCCCAATCAGTTGACTGGCCGAACTCCATTCTTCTCGGTCTATGGAGCTGAGGTTGTACTTCCGAGTGACTTTCTTCACAATGCACCCCAAGTTGAGCTTTTCTCAGAAGATGAAGCAGAACAAGCACGGCAAGATGCAGTTGATCTCCTGGAAGAGGAAAGAGAGATGGCCCTGATCCGGTCGACCATCTATCAGCAAGACCTGCGTCAATTCCACGCCAGAAACGTGAGGGGTCGGGCATTTCAAGAGGGAGACTTGGTTCTTCGAGTGGATCAGCAGAAACCACACAAGCTTGCTCCTGACTGGGAAGGCCCGTTCATTGTCACCAGAGTGCTCCACAATGGAGCGTACCATCTTTACAACGTCGAGCACAATAAAGACGAGCCATGCGCTTGGAATGCGGAGTTGCTCCGCCCCTTTTACACTTCAGCATTCAGACCGTTGAGATGTAATAACAAGTACCTTCCAGTTTGATTATCAAAGACACAGTTTTACAGTCTCCTAAATGATTGCTGTTTCTTTTTTATATGTTTCAAATCCCCCAGTGGGTGCCTTAGATGCGAATCTGTTTCGCCTAAGTTTAAAAAAATCCTGTCGAGTGAAGAGCAAGCCTCTCATTCGGAGGCTTAGATGCGAATCCGTTTCGCCTAAGTTTAAAAATCCTGTCGAGTGAAGAGCAAGCCTCTCAATCGGAGGCTTAGCTGCGAATCCGTTTCGCCTAAGTTTAAAAAATCCTACCGAGTGGTGAGCGACCCTCCCACTCGGGGGCTTAGCTGCAGTCCAGTACTCGCCTAAGTTTGAAAAATCCTACCGAGTGGTGAGCGACCCTCCCACTCGGGGGCTTAGCTGCAGTACAGTACTCGCCTAAGTTTGAAAAATCCTACCGAGTGGTGAGCAACCCTCCCACTCGGGGGCTTAGCTGCAGTCCAGTACTCGCCTAAGTTTGAAAAATCCTACCGAGTGGTGAGCAACCCTCCCACTCGGAGGCTTAGCAGCAGTCCAGTACTCGCCCAATTTTAAAAAATCCTACCGAGTGGTGAGCGACCCTCCCACTCGGGGGCTTAGCTGCAGTCCAGTACTCACCTAAGTTTGAAAAACCCTACCGAGTGGTGAGTAACCCTCCCACTCGGGGGCTTAGCTGCAGTCCAGTACTCGCCTAAGTTTGAGAAATCCTACCAAGTGGTGAGCAACACTCCCACTCGGGGGCTTAGCTGCAGTCCAGTACTCGCCCAATTTTGAAAAATCCTACCGAGTGGTGAGCGACCCTCCCACTTGGGGGCTTAGCTGCAGTCCAGTACTCGCCTAAGTTTGAAAAACCCTACCGAGTGGTGAGCAACCCTCCCACTCGGGGGCTTAGCTGCAGTCCAGTACTCGCCTAAGTTTGAAAAACCCTACCGAGTGGTGAGCAACCCTCCCACTCGGGGGCTTAGCTGTAGTCCAGTACTCGCCTAAGTTTGAAAAATCCTACTGAGTGGTGAGCAACCCTCCCACTCGGGGGCTTAGCTGCAGTCCAGTACTCGCCTAAGTTTAAAAAATCCTACCGAGTGGTGAGCGACCCTCCCACTCGGGGACTTAGATGCATTCCAGTACTCGCCTAACTTTGAAAAATCCTACCGAGTGGCGAGCCACCCTCCCACTCGGGGGCTTAGCTGCAGTCCAGTACTCGCCTAAGTTTGAAAAATCCTACTGAGTGGTGAGCAACCCTCCCACTCGGGGGCTTAGCTGCAGTCCAGTACTCGCCTAAGTTTGAAAAATCCTACCGAGTGGTGAGCAACCCTCCCACTCGGGGGCTTAGCTACAGTCCAGTACTCGCGTAAGTTTGAAACACATCCCTATCCGCAAGGACGACGAAGTGCAGGTCAACTGCAACCTTCTCCTCGGAGCTAAGCTACAAGTACAACGTACGCTCCATCCCTATCCGCAAGGACGGCGAGGTGCAGGTCGACTGCAACCTTCTCTTCGGAGCTCCACCACAAATACAACGTGCGCTCCATCCCTACACGCAAGGACGATGAGGTGCAGGTCGACTGCGACCTTCTCCTCAGAGTTGTGCCACAAGTATAACGTGCACCCCGTCCTGATCCGCAAGGTCGACGAGGTGCAGGTCGACTGGAATCTCCTCTTCAGAGCTGCATCTCAAGTACGAAGATTATTCTGAGTGAAGAACAAGTTCCACTAGAAGGCAAACACAAGCATATTCAGAGATAAACCAAGTTCAGATAAATCCTAAGGTTCTGGACCACGGATCAAATGTACTCGAGCATCAAGCCCGAAGAAGTTTAACGATTACACAATCACTCAGCATTCTGAGGCAAATAAAGGTGGGGCATAATGTTTTTTGGTCACTCATCAGGAGAAGGACTGGCTGGGTCGCAGAAACTGTCAAAGTCTATGCTGTCCGTGATGCGAGTGGCGGCGTCAAGGAAAGTGTCCATGAAGGACTGGAAAGTGTGCCTTTTTTGTGTTAGCAACCTTAAGCTCCGCCAGCTTGTCTTCTTTGTCATCTTTGAAGTGCACTCGGACCAGGGACAGGGCGACATCAGCGCCACAGCAAGCAGATGACTTCTTCCATTCTTGCACTCGGTCAGGTATTTGATTCAGTCGAGCCATCAGAGATTCGAGGTCTTGAGATAGTTCCGCCCGAGGCCAGAGTTCAGCATCAACCCGAGTCATCGCCGCCTTCTGATGGGCAAGATAAGAAAGTGCGCTGTCCATGCGGGATTCCAACCGCAGCACATTCATCGCGACGTCATCTTTGACTGGACAGTTGATGGGATCGAGATCCGTCTCCACTCGCCCAGTTTCTGCTTCAAAGTCCTGACAAAGTTCTGCGCAGTCGAATAAACAGTGAGTCGATTATACAGTAAGATCAATCACTCGACAGCAAAAAGTCAGTCAAACAACAATACCTTCAAGCTTTAAGACCAGTTTTGCAGCAAGCTAGCCCAGATAAGATTCCAACTCGCCCTTCTTGGCTTTGAGGCTCCCAATCTCGTCAGTCAGCTTGTCCTTGTCTTTCTTCGGTCGCTCGACCTCCCGATTGGCGTCAGAGACAATAGTCTTCAGTTTGGAGTTCTCTTCTTCTAACTTGCCGACTGAAGCAAGCTTCTTGTCAGCAAGTGCCGTTTTCTCTCGTGCCTCCTTCTGCGCGGCAGCAAGATCCAGATCTTTCTTCTCCAGAGCCTGCTTCATTTTCTCTAAAGAAATAACATTCTTCAGACGAGCTTGGAGTTGATGGTTTTCACTACGTACATCTGCTCGAGTGGAGTCACTCGGTTCAAAAAATGGAAAGGAAAAGAGCCAGTCGTAAGATGGATAGTTGACGATTGGTTACCTCCCATGGCAGCTACTTCGTCACGAGCAGTCTTGAGATTCTTCTTGGCCAGCTCCAGATCAAGGTTGAGGCTGATTTGCTGCTTGTTCAGTGTAGAAAGTTTAGCCCCAAGATCACAAGATTTCTGCAGTCAATATATAAGACATATCAGTCGACAGAAACAAAAGAGCATCACAATGAAAGTTACTCTAAGACTACCGCCGAATCAAACATTCAACGGTAGTCTCGGGGAATACACCCAGTGGATGCACTCAGCGTGCCCCCACTGGTTCAAAGACTCAATCGACTCAATCCAAGTCGACTCAAATTGACTTGTGCAACTTTAAAACAGTCACACCCCAGTGGGTGATCGGATGAGAAATAAGATCAGTCGAAAATCAACTAACCTGGACATTGGTCTGCAGAGCAGCGCCGGCGTTGAAGGCCACCTGACTGGCCTCATGCACCACTTTCATCTGCCCCATCACAAGATTCAACTGAAGAAGAGCTTCCTTTGCGGCACTCGGTGGGTCGTCTGGAGTTTGATACGCAGTGAAAAGCGATGATGGCAGAGCAGTCGAAGCAGCCGCTGGGTCTGATGCATAGAGTTGTATTGGAGCATCAGGGGTCTGAGCAGCTCATCCTGATGGGCAATTAGTCGACAGCGGGATAGCGAAAGTGACGTTGGTGCGAGCCGGATCTGTCGATCGCTCGACCGCCGTCCCAGGCATCAGTGTCGACTGAGGAACTTGAACCTCAGACGCTGTCCCGCTCAGTCCTTTGTCCCTCCTCCTCCTTTCCCTCAGGGGTACTTCTTCTTCATCGTCCGGAAGCACAACAACGTCTCGTGGAGCTGCGGCAAACAGAAAAAATCAGAGAGGCAACTGACGAACAATCCAGTCAACCGAATAAATTCGAGTCGGGCAGACTTACTGGCTTCGGAGGTAGCTGCGTCATCGGTTTCCTCGTCGTCCGGGACCTTGTCGATATCCATATCAGTCGCGGCAAAGGCCGGGCTGGAAAAGTTCATCATCCACTCGGTCAGGACAAGAGAATCAGTCGGAGCAAGAAAAACACGGAAAGAACATTTACCCAGAAGCAACAGGAACATCCATCTTGATCTTAGGCAAGGTCTTCCGAGCCTTCGAGGGGTTGATCTTGGGCTGCTTGGTGACTTTCTTCGCCAGCTCTGGAGTTGACGACCGAGCGCGTTTCTAAGCTGGAGCGCTCGAGGCCACAGCCTTACCGCGCCTGCCCGCGGGATCATGATGCTGCTTGGATCGACGTTCTGAACGAGGTGGTGAGTCGGCTACCTCGTCGTCGTTTGACTCGTCGCTCTCGTCTTCATCATCGTCGTCTGGCGACTCCCATTCACCACTCTCCTCCGCGCTGTCCTCGCCCTCATGGTCCTGCTCCAGAGCTTGTTCGCCATTGGGCATTGAGTACATCTCTGTGTAAATTTACAAGACAAGAAGCCGAGTGGAAATCAGTCGGATTAGCAAATAGTCGGCAAACGCATCCAAATACAATCGGTTATAGCAGCCAAACCTTGTCTGGCTGGTTACTGTCGCTGAAAGGGTCGACTCTCTTGGCGCCCCTGGGGTTGTCCTTGTTCCCGGTGATGCTCCTCACCCATTGGGCCACTGTTTTAGCCGGCACCTCCTCTGGATGAACCCGAGCAGTGTCGCCGGCTCCGGAGTACATCCACATGGAGTGGTCACGGGCCTGGAGCGGTTGAATGCGCCGACTGAGGAACACCTCCAACAGATCCATGCCGGTGACGCCTTGGTTGATCAGCTGGACCACCCTCTCGACCAGCATGCATGTCTCCGCCTTCTCCGCGGCGGTCACTTTCAACGAAGATGGAGTCTGAACACGATCGAAAGAAAAAGGAGGAAGTCCGGTCGACTGGCCTGGGGTCGCAATATCCTGGCAGTAGAACCAGGTAGACTGCCAGCCCCTGACCGACTTAGGAAGAGTCATCGAAGGAAAATAACTCCTCTTCCTCTTCTGGATACCCAAGCCCCCACACATCTGGATAACATGGGATTTCTCGTCGTTCGAGTTTGCTTTCTTCACTGTTTGTGAGCGGATGGTGAAAATGTCCTTGAAAAGACCCTAGTGCGGTCGACACCCCAGGAAATTCTCGCACATGGACACGAATGCGGCAAGATATGTGATGGTGTTGGGAGTAAAATGATGGAGTTGAGCCCCGAAGAAATTCAAGAAACCTCGGAAAAAAGGGTGCGGAGGAAGCGAGAAGCCGCGGTCGACATGGGTGGCGAGCAGAACACACTCACCCAGTCACGGCTGCGGCTCCGTCTCCCCCTCTGACAACTGCGCAGCTTCATGGATGATCAGCCCTAACTCAGCCATCTCATCCAAGTCTTCCTGCCGAAGCGAAGATCGGATCCAATCACCCTGGATCCAACCTGACGGCAGCCCCGAGCGCGATGAAGATCCCCGATTCATCTTCTTGCCTTCGCCGCCCCCGTCGCCTTCTTCGCGCGTTCCAGCGCCGCCGTTTTTTCCTTCCCCATGGCGGCGGAGCGGCGGCGTCGAGAGTGGAGAAGCCGCATGAGGTGAAGGAACAAGAGGAAGAAGAAGGAGAATGGGACGCACAGTGCAGACGCGTCGGCCTCGCCGCTTATAAAGGCCCACTTCCGAGTGGCCGACGCGTGGGCCCGGGCGATCCTGTCAAATCCCTCAACAGTCGCACGCGGGATACGTGGCGAAAAAGGTGGCGCGAAAATCGAAACGTTCCTGTTTATCCACCCCACTTGCCACGGCGCGCTTCCCCCGAAATTTCGAATCCTGTGAAATCCGGGATCCGCCGTAACCAATCGCGCCAAAAATTTCGTGTCAAAGACAACACTCGACGGGTGACGTTATAAAACCAATCGACAATTTCTGAATCGATGAAGGCGACTGAAACGAAGCCGAAGTTCCAGCACTTGCCTCCGTTCAGAGATGAATAGTTGAGAAACACAAGAGTCAAAGCAATATCAACTTCAACCTTCTTTTCACTTGGACCTCAATCCATTCGGGGGCTAATGATGAGGACATAGACCTGGGGTAGGGTAATAGGCCTGACCTATACGTCCTATCCAAGGTCACTGTCTTAGAAGCAAAGAAGCTCAAGAAACAACAGGGAGGGCCCAACAAAGGTGTCGAGTGCAATCCACTCGACCTACCAATCACTCGGAGGCCCCTCCTTCCTTAGGTCACTCGGAGGCCCCTTCTTCCTTAGGTCACTCGACCACTCGACCGTAATAGAAACCACTCGACATACAGAAGATCTAAAGTCACTCTGCACAGCAACGGTCGGGAGTTTACTCATAGACTTAATGATCATTTATATCACTTTATTACGGACGTTACCTGTAACGCTTTCTCTTTATGTACATTGAACTCCTTGTAACGTGGGCTGGCTGGGGTCCTGGCGCACTCTATATAAGCCACCCCCCTCCACTGGCACAAGGGTTCGCACCCCTGTATAACACACACACACACATAATCCAGTCGACCGCCTCCGGGCACCGAGACGTAGGGCTATTACTTCTGAGAAGGGCCTGAACTCGTAAAACTCGTGTGTACAACTTCGCCATAGCTACGATCTTGCCTTCTCATACCTACCCCCATTCTACTGTCAGTCTTAGAACCACGACACTCATCACGTACTTGTGCGGGATACAACTTGCAGTCAAGGCGATTATTTTATCCCAGGACTTCGTCCTAAAAACAAAGGACTTGGGTTGGAGTACCAGTCACAACCAGTGGATCTGTAGGGGGCCGTGCTAGGCCGGGGGCGATAGCAGCTCTTGGGTTGTTGCAGGGGTGCGTGTGTGGAAATTTCGGTCCACAAACGTAGTCTTTTTGTTCCTCATTTCATCGGCACACTCATTCGAACGAAACAATATCCACGTAGTTGCTATGTCAGTGTACCTTAAATTGCTTGCGCTTGATTATTGTGTACAAGGTTTTGCAAACTAGTTGCGGTGAGGCGTTTAAGGTTGCCCCTAATAGGAGTATCATAGGTAGTATCATGCAGTCAACAAGATGTGACATAGAATTAAATTAAGAAAAGAGAATTGAGTACCAGACTACTCACAGTGGGAAGTAATTTCGACTAGTAACATGCATACGTTACTAGTCTATGTTACTACCTCCATAGTGGGGAGTAACATATGTGTGCTGTCATGCAACACTTCATTCATTAGCTTGTAGACTCATCTTGTCTCGGTATGTGTGATGTTACTCATAGTATGAGTAACTAGCTATGTTACTCAATTCATTTCTCTCCTTATTAAATCATCGCCACATAAGCAAATTTGCTGAGTTGGATCTTATGTTACTGTCGAAATTACCCCCACTGTGCATGACCAGACGGTCAGATCTAGAGATGGTGGTATGGGAAGCTCACCAACTCCTGACCGAATTTGATCTGGCTTGGCAAGTGCTATGCACGACGACTCTTTCGAATGTGCCATGTCATGCCTATCGCTGATAGGTGGTACGCACAGTGGCTCATGCGGAGGCACCAAGTCATGCCTGCTGGCAGGTGCTGTGCGGTGGCTCTTGCTAGATAGAGGGTGGTGCGACAGTGACTGCAGGCGAGGTTGTCCGGACATCTCTCACATTTTTCTCTGAAAAAAAAGTGTGGAATGATTTTTCCCAACACTAGTATGGTAATATGGTATGACCTTGTGATGTATATACACATCATCAAACAAAAACCCCAGTAGGTCATCATCCTTTTTCCATCCCATTCAACATGATTCTCAACATGCAACTTTATACAAATTTAAAGTCCCTCATCGTAAAGATTGTGATTTATTCTGTGCTGGTTTGATATCTGTATGGTCTATCATTGAGGTGATGTCTAATTCATATCCACCTCACAACATCAAAAATATATTGGATTACTGGGTGTATGGTATTAGTACAACACTAAGGTCTCAGATGGTCGTGATGGTAGTCTTCAACGAGAATTTATCTTCTCCCCTGAATGCATGCTTGGTCTTTGCTTCAGTGTTTGGAAGGCTGACATATGGTTACGGCAGCATGCACACAAGTGGAATCGGTGGCTGGGGAGTTCTTCATATCGGCACTCCAAAGACCTAGTTTTTATTTTTTGGTGGTGTTGGGCTATTATTCCCGTTGAAGTGAACTCTTTTGGCGTACATTGTTGTTGTCCTCCTCATTTATACAATTGGGAAATTGAACTATATATTGTCTGGTCGTATTGGTCTGATACAATGACATAAACAAACAACGCTTCTTTTATCAATATAAAAAAGTTTATTCTCGTAAAAGATAATGTACTCTGCACACAAGTATCTTTGTTCCTTATTGTTTGGATATGAAAAGGACAAGTCATGTACGTGCAAATTTCCCCAAGAAAGAAATGTACATACGTGTAGAATTAATGCATGTGTGTAAACTTAGCTACGACATATTTTTTAGGCCTGATACGGAAGATCAAAATGCTTTCAAGGAATTAACTCCCTTTTTTTGCGAATGAAGGAATGAACTCCTATTAATTTCTCCTAGCTGGCACACTGAAATATATTGCTTTCGAGAGAATCCCGAAGCACCCAATATAGCTTTTGTTGAGACTAGTTAGCGCGGTGACTCCGGGTGAAGTACACGAGAAAGAGAGAGAAGAGTAAGTCTGGGTCTTGATCCTTTGCTGAAGAGTAAGTCGGATACCCATAGAACCAGTTGTGCTAAAACTCGGTATGCATGTGCTAATTCATATGCACAATTTGGCAGCCGCATGCCATTTTTACGTCGCCAGGCATATGGGATCGTGGTGATAAACATCAACCAGGTGACGTTGGTTGGCAACGGAAATTGTGGTCCTGTTGAAGCACGGCTGTTGGCTCATAGGGCATGCAATTAGAGAGGATGACATTCAACAAGTGTCCCGAGCCCAAAGGAGACCAAGAAAGCAAGATGCATGGCACTAACTTTAGTTGATAGAGATATAATCAAATACACACTTTAGTACTCCTACCACTACACACCGGCCTACACTATAAATAAAGCAACACAGCCAAACCGATACATGATGATGAGAAGATCCTCTTACAAAGCAGGTCAAAAGAAAAATACATGAGTACAAAAATGTCCATATCCCACCACAAAGCAACCTAGACTACCAACAAGGTAGGAGATCCACCGCAAAGAGAAATCACCTGACCTCGTTTCGGCACTCACACCAAGTTGCCGCCGAAGAGGTCCCCCGGCCCTCCTGCTCTGGATCGTGGAGCCCGAACCTACCTGTGGAAAATGAGGACTGCGAGTGGAACCAACGAGCACCCGTGCAAAAGAATCGGAGGCAAGTGAGTCCGCCCATGCCAAAGCCGAGGGAGCTCCATGCCAGGATTTGAAAAAGTCTACCGATGACGGCGCGACACGCCGGAAGAAACCTGAGCTCCATGATGATGCCCTTAGGAGGGGAACAACACAACACGTTGCCATCGCCGTGACCGAGTAGCCGGTCAAGGGTTTTGACCCAGGGCCCTAGCACGGCAAGAGGGCCACAGCGACGCCCCCAAGAGGGACGCGACACCCGTAGGTATTGTCGCCACTAGTGCCGAAACACAAGGCTTTCGCTCGGAACCTCTCATGCGCACTACAACGAGGTATCCCGAGCACTTTCCCACCACGAGTGTAGACATGTTGCCACCAAGCCGGACCTCCAGAACATGATATGGGTACCGACACCAGGGTCACCCATCGCAACATCCTTTGCCACCCACATGGCCAAAACATGCCACAAGACCAAACCAAGGAGGCCATCCGAAGATAGTAACAACAACCACGAGCAGAGAATGGCGGCCACAACCCCCAAACCACGTCCGTCACTCTGGATCATCGGCCCGCACCTGTTCCCAGATCTGGTCAGGTGCAGCCTTTGGGAAGATGCTCCCGGCCCAAGGGTGGGCGAGGTAGCTACAATCCCCTTGCCGTGGCTACATCACAAGGAGGGTGCCGACAACGGCCACCCACTGAGCCACTGAATCGAGCCAGGATCACCTCACTAGGACCAAGATCTGGGCCACGGCATGGATCCTGACGGTGCTCTCCCAGATGAAGGCTAGGTATAGATCCACCCCTCTCGGCCATTAGCACTGTCGCCCGACATGGCTGACCTCCTGTAAATGGCAAGAGAGTCCCACCGGGAGTGCCCCAGCCACCCGTGACCAACGACGCCGGATCCGAATGATACGGAATTGCCGCCGCCGTGAGCAGCCAACCTGTGAAGCCCATCGCGCCTGCAACAGACTTGCGTGAGACCCCCACACCGAGGCCCGTCACCGCACCGCCGCGTCCAACGCCAGCGCTCTGGCACTGCCCAACGCCGCCAGCCCACGCCTGGCACCATCGAGCGAGGGGAGAGGAGACCCTGCTGCTGCCCGCGCCGGTCGAGCTTTGCCTGGCGGTGCACCTCGGCGGCGGCAAGGAGAGAGGATGAGGGTGGGGGCCGAGATTCGGTGGCGCTAGGGTTAGCCCCCCCGGGTCGCTCGCAGGAGCAACGCGGGAGGGGAAGGGGGAGGGGGTGTGGGATGAGAACAGCTGCACACTTTGCGCCAAGAACTCGCGAAATATGTGATCAATTAAGGCCAAAACCGTTTTGAAGGAAAAAAACATCCATGTGGACATGTGGTGGCCATGTCAGCGTACCTTAAACGCTAGCGCTTGGATTATTGTGTACAAGGTGTTTTTTGTTGTTGCAAACTCGTTGTCGTCAAAATGAGGCATTTATGGTTGTCTCTAATGGAAGTATCATAACTAGTATCACGCATGTCAACTAAACAATTTTGATAAGATGGCATAGAATTAAATAAATAAAAAGAGGGTTGAGTATAGGTCATGTAAGATACTAGTTGATCTATGATACTATGCATTTTAGAGGTAGTACCATACACTAGTCATATGCGTGAAATGAACTTATGATACTATTCATTATGGGCATCCTAAAAGCAAGCAATAGAAGTCCAAAGTTCTTTGGATGGAATCTACAATATCACTAAGCTCCCTATGGATAAACAGGCTCACAATTACTTGGGTCATCCAATTTTGAAAAAGTCAACAATTTCTCAAAACTCTCATTCAATTCTTTTATACTATACACTATACACTATGCTTTCTAATTTTCAAGTCCTCATAATTAATTGAGTTTTTCAGTTTAGAACTTGGTCATGTGATTTTGACCGAGTCAATAACTTCTCAAAAAGCTCTCCCATTTAATTATTTTAATTCACTATATTCCCTAATTGTTAAGCTCTTTTATTTGATTGAGATATTCAATTTTGAATTTGGTTTACGATTTTGATCGGGCCGAGGATTTTTTAAATCAATCAACACCAACCGGCTAGAAAAAACATATCAACCCCATGCACCTCTCACCACCTAGAAAAAAGAAGCGTCACTATATGATGATACTATAGCACCAATATAGTACATGTAGCCACCGACAGAGAAATTACCCACAAATAAATGAGTTAATTAGCGCATGACACAGAATCACACCATGAAAGGCCTACCAAATAACTGCATTATCATCTCCCCATCCACCAGTTCCAAAATACAAGCGGTATTACTTCTTTGAAAAGTCAATTTTTTTTAGCTTTGACCAAGTCTAGAGTCAAAAATATCGACGCCGAGAATATTAAGCCAAAAAATTACGGATAAATTCATTTCATTTTGAATCTAATAACACCAACTTGATATTGCAAATTTTGATATAGTTCTTCATAAATTTAGTCAAACTTAAAGTGGTTGGACTTTTTAGGAAAGTAACACACCTTATATATTTAAAACAAAATGAGTAATTTTCTTTTCAGAATCTCAACAACATCAACTGCACAACAAAGTGCACCCAACCCTTCTAATTTGAAACCACACCCATATGAAAGGAGCAACACACACAGACCACGAGAATGCAAATTGTTTTGTGCATCTAGCAGGTCAATTATTATTCCCTCTGTATTAAAATGTAAGAGGGTGTTTGGATACGTTTTAGTCTCATGACTAAAAGTAGTGGGACTAAAACTTGCTAGCCTCACCCATGCTTGGATCCAAATACTAAAGAGACTAAAATCAAGTTAATGAGCATTTATTATCCTTCAAACCCTCCAATCCAGAACTCGCATGTGTTAAAGAAGAGGATTTAAATGAGGAGAGAGAGGACTAATCCACATTTTAGTAGGGGTACCCTGACTAAAAAAATTTAGTCTCAAGACTAGTTTTAGCCCTTCTTTAGTCAGGGGTGCTTGGAACTTTAGCCTCTTAAAGAAATTATTTTTAGTCAGACTAAAATAAGTCCCTTGGATCCAAGCACCCTCTAAGTCTATACCACCCGCAAAAAAAAAAGTAAGTCTATACAGAGGGGCTATCTTACATGCATTGTTTCCTTTCACGTAACCACGAGTCCAGGACGGACAGCGATCAGGCAGATCAGGCAGGTTTCTTCAAAGCAATTTTACCCGCGGATCGGCGTAACATTGACCTGACTAGCTGCACGCTGCCATGCATGCATGGCTGCACTCAACTAGGGTACTGGGCACGTACACTCGAATGATGGGCGCCATGCCATCACGATCAGCGGCAATCGCACTGTAGCATGTATGGGTTGGCAGTTAATTACCATGTACAATCCAAATGAGAACATATAAATTTGAAGGTAGGACATGGATAAATACCTCATTAGCAAACAAGAAATTTCCAACCATTTCTTCCACTTGTCCGGTTCCTTCAGTCTCAGCAGAATAATTATTTTAAAATCTGTAATCCACAAGTGATCAATAAAGGAATAAATAAAAGACATAGAGCACGAAATAACGGTTCGCCGCACATATCTTCTTCCTCAGTATCCCACGACAGAAGACAAAGCACGAGCTTTCATTCATGGCGATGACTGCAATCTGCAGAGGATAGTTTCAGTTTTGAGATACACACATTTAAAATGGAAAAATCAAAGCCAGACGGATCCCTGACTCTCCCTACGTGTCCCGGCGCAGACAGAAAGCAGAGGACATGGAAATATAATACATATATGTGGTGCTTTGGCCAAATTTTAGGCATGGCGGCCTCCAAACCTCGCCATATCTCTGGGAATTATTCAATTGATTTGATTGGCGGCCTACTAGTAGGATTTGTTATACACGAGGAACATTTTCTACCTTTTTCTTTGCTCTTTGGGAAGCCATACGTGGCTTCTTTTCTTTCCGTTTGAAATATACTAAACATGGAAGATGAACTTCACAATAACTAATAAAAGGTTATGTGACAATATCGTGGAGAGAGAGAATGATAGAAACTCGTACCTAACAACCACACAACCCCATGAGTCGCCTCCTACGGCAACTCGAGGGAGAAACCCTAGCCGCCGCCACTACCTCCCCCTGCTCCTCCTCGTCTCGCCGCCGTCGTAAGGCGACCCCGGCGAAGCCCGGGCCAGCCCGGGGAAGGCGACGGAGGGGAACTTCCCTGCCAACGCCCTAGGTTGCGGTGAGGTGTGAGGCGATGAAACAGCTTCTCCAGGCGGCAAGGCGCCATATCATGGTGACATGGCGGCTCCCCGGAGGAGCAGCAAACGTGCGGCAGCTTGCCCCGTGGAGATCACTTGAGGAGATTCGGCTAGGACATGCCGCTTACCTCGGATGCGTGTGGTAGTCTAGCCTCAAATCGGTTCAGTACGAAGGAGGAGCAAGTTATGCGTGTGGTGGTGCAATGCCACTCGAGTTGTTCGTCACTCCAGATTCAGTACCAATTATCGGCGACTCGTTCTAGCGAGGTTGCGGGATACAGTCAGAAGGCTCCTTTGTGCTAAGATGCAATCAATGGATGATGGCTTGACGCAGATGATATGATTGTGCAGCGGCGGCGGCGGGATTCTAGCCCAACGCATGTAGCTGCTGGGATTGTAGAAAAGTTATGGCGACAACACAAGCTTGACTCCGATTTGATGGTTGTTCTTGACGACCCGGTCTCGAGCTCCACGGTGAGAAACGTAGGTATGACCCGAGTGGATTATAACTGGGAAAGGCGATGTTTTTGCATCGTTACTTTGTTGAAGGCATTGCTCAAATATGCTTGCACATGCTTTTCAGCTTGAAAACCTAGAACGGCCTCTGGTGGTTGGATGTGGTGACGATGGCGCTTGAGCGTGGTTCCCTTCCTGAACGCAGTGCTGTTGAAGAATATCGTTGTCCTTGCGGTTTCGAAGATGATTGATGTGAATAGGGTCATTGTTGTAGTTTATCGATCGTTGAGTTGATCGCTTTCGTGATTTTTCTTTTTCTTCGCATCAGTCTAATTTTGGTCTCATATGACTTTGTTATGCAGAGTCCAGGTGTGTGTGCTCATTGTATTTGTATATGCTTCATTTTAGTCAACAAAATATCGTCTGCACACAAGCATGTTACTATGTTTGTTCCTTGCTGTTTGGATATGAAAAGGACAAGTCATGCCCGTGCAAAGTTCCCCAAGAAAGAACATGTACGTGCATGATTAATGCATGTCGTAAACTTACATGCGACATATTTTGTAGGTGCAATATGGATGAGCAAAATCCTTTTGGTGTCCCCCACAAAAATCAATGCTTTCGTGATATTAATACTTGTACCTAAGTCTCCTAGCTAGCACGCGGAAATATATTGCTTTCCGCAGCACCCCCAAGCGCCAAACATATGTCTTTTGTTGAGATGAGTAGCGATGACTTCAGTTCAAGCACATGAGAAAGAGAGAGAGATGAGTAAATGTGGGCCTAGATTCATTGCTGATGGGACTGAGAGGGATCAGAAACTAGATGGGCTGGTCCACTTTGTGTGTGGCATACAACTTGCAGTCAAGCCGAGTGTTTTACCCCAGAACTTCATGCCGGCAAGAGGCATCTTGGGTTGGAGTACGAGTGACATCCAGTGCAACGGCGGGGGCGCGTACACCGGCCGAGACCGATAGCTGCAGGTACATGGGTGCCTGTGAGGACATTTCGGTCCACAAACGCAGTCTTTTCTCTTGCATGGAAGAAAATCAACCGTCTTTCACTTGATTGCATTTGCTACGGATATCTGGTGCTACTATCTGCAGAAGTAGCTCATTTAGTCTAACCATACTGTCGCACATTGTAACCATCTATCCCTGTTGTGCTGCCACAAGCTAAGACTCCAGTGAATATATTGGTTGGCCATGATAGACTTGCACGAAAAATCGTCGATTGAGGTAAGGAAACGACTTGGACCCGACACGCCCACCTTCTCCCTCCCACGCCGCCGCCGAGCTCCCCCTCATCCCTCCTCTCCCGCCGCCACCAGAGGGCCTGGCCGGGCAAAGCTCGCCCGGGCCGGCGGCGGCGGGGTCTCCTCATTCCCCGTGTGTAGAGGTGCGGCGCGGGCGTTCCTCTTCAGCTGGGGTGTGGCGTGGGCGCCGGGCGCCGCGGCACGACACCGCGCTGGTGTGCTGAAGGCCATTGGCGAGGTGGTCGTGTCTCAGGCGGCGCGGACGGCGGGGGGTCGCACGGTGGCAAGCTGCGGTGCCGCGGATCTAGCACGTGGGGAGCTGCTGCGGCGAGGGCTAGGGGCGGCGCGGCCTGGCGTTTCCCGGCGGCGGGCAGCGGCTGCTGGCAGCGAGGTGGCTGGCAGCCGTTCTCACGGGTGGGTGGAGGCAAAAAAGCGGACGGGCGGTGGAGACCTCGGCCTCGGACGGTGGTGGCGGCGCGATGTGTGGAGAGCCGATGTGGGTGCGGGGATGGCATAGTGGATGCGGCTACTCGGCGGCCGGAGCTGCCGGTTGCCTTGGGCGGCCTCTCATCTGGATCTGGGATGCCCAGATCTGATGGGGTGGTGTCGTCCTCTCCTGGGTGCGTTGTCTGGCAGTTTGAAGGCAACGCGGACTAGCCACCGGTCCGAGAGTTTAACGTGGTCCTTTTGCCCGGGGTTCGTTGCTCCTCATGCGACGTTCGACACTCGCTCGTCATGGAGTCGGTGCACGGCTCTAGGCCGCCTCGGTTCTGGCTAAGGTAGGAGCTTGCAGTTCGACTGGGGGGCATCCTCCATCCTCTCGTTATGGCTTTGGTGAAGGACCATGGCGGTGGTGGTCGGGCCAGTGCTGTGTCGACAGTTGGATTAGTGTTGTAGGACGTGATTTGGCATCGTCTGAGTTGATGGCTCGATGATGGCTATCGGCAGTCGGGCCATGTCCCGCCTGGTCCACCGGGATTGGAGGGGACTTTAAGCATGAGTGCCACTAAGGTGGTGGTGTTGACCCTGGATTGGGGCTAATATCGGGCTATTCCAACCGCGGTTTGTGCACTGTGAAGCGGGCGGTTGGCAATGTCCCGTGGCATCGATGCCGGAGCGACGGCCCTGGAAGGTGGTCCGCATAGTTGGCTCTCTGGCATGCACCATGTCGGCAGTGGTGGCATTGTCTCTTGGTCGTGTGGGCGGCGAGAGGCATGGCGCAAGGTAGCTCGGGCGCGCTGTCGGGGTCCATGGTGGCGCCTCGATCCGGATCTGGGGTTCTATGCTCATCATGCTTCTTCTAAAGACCTTGTGGTGACACGCGAGAATTACCGGGCGAAAGCTGTGCTCTTTGGTGCCGACGATGGCGACGCTCGTGGGCACCGCTCTCTTCTTGAAGACGCCGTCGTTGTTTTCCTCTCCATGTCCGGGTTCTGGGTGAAAACCTTTGTCCTTTGTGGACTAGACAGCGGCGACACGTGGCGCCGACATCCCTCCTAAGGGTGTTGTCGTGTAGCTTAGGTGTGTAGGGTGTAGCATGGTGTTGTACTCGGATCCTCTTGTGTTCTTTATTGGTAGGGTAGTCGCATGTGGCGTACATGATACATTTATCATGTGATCGACATTGTAAGAGGGCTACTTCTTCACCTTGTATCGTTCGGTCGTATACTCTGTTCGGGTTTTGCTTTATATATAAAGCAGCGCCAAAGCTATTTGGAAACAATAGACTCTCACCTTCTTGCCTCCCCTATACAGAGTGAATATATACTGACATGAATCAAGTACAGAAGTGTGTTGCATCCTATCCGTGTCTCTTATAGTATCAATACCTAAATCACGTCCATTTATTTCCATGTTCCCCACCAACATCTGAAATCGGGTGCTCCTTGTCTTTCAAACATGTTCAAATGTGGTTTTATGTTACTTCCTCATTTCGTTACCTAGACCTAAAGCCCCAAGGTTGGGGTCAATTGTAGTCTCTTTCCTCTTACTATTTTACGTGGACAACCTGAACCTTCTTTCCCCCGATCGCATTCACTATGTGGACTGTAGTGCTACTATCAACCGGTGTATCATGCCTATTTGTTTCACTATTTGTTGCAAACAATATAAAATCAGAGGCTCGTTCTCAGTATTTAATAATGATAACATCTTTTATTCATCTAAATTCCCAATGTTGATGTCAAATGTGCCTTTTTGCGTGGACAAACTCCTTCTTTCTTTTGATCAATTCACCGTGGACTAATTATTAGTATCAACTATCAACCAATGTGTTACATGTGTTTGTTGTCATGTCTGAAATTAGGTGCACCCAACCGACGCGAGAAAACTTCCAATTTATTGATCTTCAATCATGGCAGACAACGAAACACCAGAAATAATAAAAATTACATCCAGATCGGTAGACCACCTAACGATGACTACAAGCACCGAAGCGAGCTGAAGGCATGCCACCGTCATTGCGCCGCCCTCATCGGAGCCGGGCAAATCTTGTTGTAGTAGACATTTCCTAATAACATACTTGATATTTAATTTTAATTTTTCAAGAATATAAGCATTCATCAAATGAAAATTTAGTTGTACATTTTCAACATTGCAACTTTAGTCCTATCTTATCTATAGTTTGACACAAATTTTATACAACTCTTGGATTATGATTAATGTCCTTATAAGATAACAATCTCTTTTGTTTGAACTATATTGAACTTAGATGATGAACTTCACAATAAGTAATAAAAGGTTCTGTCACAGTATCGTGTATACTATAGAGACAATGCTATAAACTCCTACCTAACAACCACTCCACCCTGAAGTCGCTCCCACCATGGATTGAGGGAGAAACCATAGCCACCGCAAATAAGTTCCAGTGCTCCTTCTCGTCTCGACGGCTGTAGGGCGAAGCCCGGGTCAGCCCCAGGAAGACGGCATAGGTGTACGAAATGGTATCAGACGGTGCGACGGGTTCTCCAGGCGGTAGATCATGGTGACACGATGGCTCCTAGGCGGAGCGGCAAAGCACGCAGCAGCTTACACTATGGGGATCTCTTGAGGGGAGCCAGCTAGGACACGCCGCTCACCTCGGATGTGTGTGGTGGTCTGGCCTTGTATCAGTTCACTAGGAAAGGGCAGCAGGTTGTTGCTTGTGGTAGTGCTACCTCATTCGAGATGTGGATTGCGGTAGCCACCGATGAGTTTTCGTGAGTGTTTGCCGCTCCAGATCGAGTACCTACTGTCGACGGCTCGTTCTCACAAGGTTGTGTGCTATAGTCAGAAGGCTCCTTTGTGGATTTCGGTGATTCTCACTTTGACCAGTTTGCCTTCGGTTGTGAAATGCAATCAATGGACGATGGCTTGATGCAGAGGATATGTTTGCGCAACAGCGGTGGTGGGATTTCTAGCCCAGCGCATGTAGCTGTTGCGATTACGGAAAAGTGATGGCGACAACACATGATTGACTCCGATTTGATGGTTCTTCTTAAGTACCTGGTCTCGAGTTCCAGTGTGAAAACCATACGTCTGATCCGAGTGGATTATACCCGAGAAAGGCGATGTGTTTGCGTTGTTACGTTGTACAAGGCATTGCTTGGATATGCTTGGACTTGTTTTCTAGGGTGAAAACCTATAATGGCCTCTGGTGGTTGGATGCAGTGATGACAGCGCTTGAGTGTCGTTCGCCTCCTAAAGGCGTTCATGTTAAAGGATATCATTGTCCATGCAGTTTCAAACATGATTTGTGTGAATATGGTCATTGTTGTAGTTTGTCCATCATTGTTTTGATTGCTTTGGTGATTTTTCTTTTACTTCACTTAGGTAAAGTTTTGGTCTGACGTGTTTTCTGCATGTGTGCATTGGTGTTGGTTGTGTCCATTCTAACTATGCAGAGCCCAGTTGTGTGTTTTTTGTGTTTGTATCTATTTATGCTTCATTTTAGTCAATAAAATATATCCTTCGTAAAAAATAAAATGTTTTGTGCATCACTCGATGCAGATGCCGAGGGTGTTTCCCTCTTTTCTACTTTTTATAAATAAGCATATTATTCTCATGAAAAATATCATCTGCACACAAGCATGTTACTGTGTTTGTTCCTTGATGTTCGGATATGAGAAAGACAAGTCATGCACGTGCGAAGTTCCCCACAAAAGAAAATGTACATGCACGATTAATGCAAAATGTTGTAAACTTATATGTGACATATTTTCTAGGTGCAATGCGGATGAGCAAAATCCTTTTGGCGCCCCCCCGCAAAAAACCAATGCTTTCGGGATATTAATACTCGTACCGACGTCTCCTAGCTAGCATGCGGAAATATATTGCTGTTGAGATGAGTGGCGATGACTTCAGTTGAAGCACATGAGAGAGAGAGAGAGAGAGAGAGAGAGAGAGAGAGAGAGAGAGAGAGAGAGAGAGAGAGAGAGAGAGAGAGAGAGAGAGAGAGAGAGAGAGAGAGAGAGAGAGAGAGAGAGAGAGAGAGAGAGAGAGAGAGAGAGAGAGAGAGAGAGAGCATTGATCCTTTGCTGATGGGAATGAGAGGGATAAGAAACAAGATGGGCTCGTCCAGGATGTGGGAGGGATCCGAACTTCACGCCAAGAACAGGGATCCTGGGTTGGAGTCCCAGTCACATCAAGTGGATCAAGAGGGCGGAGTACTACGGCCGAGGCCGGTAGCTGCACGTGCTTGGTTGCCAGTGAGGAAGTTTCGGTCCACAAATGCAGACCTGATTTCTCTTGGTTGCATTCGCTACTGATATGTAGTGCTGCTATCTGCAAAAGTAGTTGATTTACACCATACTGCCCCCTTGTTCTTTAGCCACGAGCCAGACTGAAGGGACTTAGTGTGGTTGGGCTAGGGCATCTGGCTTTAGATGTTACCCTTTGGTGCGATGTCTGTTTGGTATTAGGCTCGGACATTCGACACCTCTTCATCTAGGGGATAGGAGTAACGACAGTTGTTGCCAAGATGGTGACTTCAGGCTTACTGATATACAACTTTGTAAGGTCATTATGAATAATTAATAAAATGGCTGCATGCATCATCCAGATGAGAGGCCAGGGATATATCCTCCTTCAAAAAAATGTATTACTTCTTCATCCTGGATCGAAAGCCCAACGGTTGGGGTTAATTGTGGTCTTTTTCCTCTTCCTACTTTGCATGGACAACCTCAACCTTCTTTCTCCTGATCATATTCGCTATGTGGACTGTTGTGCTCCTATCAACCCGTGTATCATGCCTATTTGTTTCACTATTTGTTGCGAACAGATGCTCGTTGTCAAATGTGTTTTTTTTGCGTTTCTTTCGATCGATTCACCGTGGACTAATAATTAGTATACGCTATCAACTGATGTATTACACGCGTCTATTGTTTCATCTAAAATTTGGTGCACCCAACTGACCCCTCCGACTTTTCTTAATAAAATTTCATTTTTCTAATTGCATGACCTTATATTTGATTTTAATTTTTCAAGAATATAAATACTTTTTAAATGAAAATTTATTTGTACATTTTCAACATCGCAACTTAAGTCCTATCTTATCTAAAGTTTGACACAAATTTCATACAACTCTTGGATTATGATTAATCTTTGTATAGGATAACAATCTTTTGAATGTCTGTAATGACAATATTTCCCAGGCTCATTCTGGCGAGGTTGCAAGATATGGTCAGTAGGCTCCTTTCACTAATGGACTCAGGGATTTTGCCGTCTGCCAGTTTTTTGCCGTCCGCTAGCACTAGTAGAAAAAGGGGCTTTTGTCCCGGTTAGTAAGGCCCTTTAGTCCCGGTTTTCGAACCGGGACTAAAGGGTCGTTACTAATGCCTCTCCCCTTTAGTCCCGGTTCTTACACGAACCGGGACTAAAGGGCGCGGCCACGTGGAGCTCCACCTTTAGTCCCGGTTGGTAAGACTAAAGGAAATTTTATGATTTTTTTTAAAAAAAATTTAATTTTTTTATTTTCAAATTTCTGAATTATTTTAACCTCTAGTCTCTAATCACCACCCCTCATCACTGCTCAATTTATCCTCTAATCACCCCTCATCATTTCAAATCATCTAACTTCCCGAACGATCACCCATCCTCCCACTCCCCCAGCCTGAGCACGCTTAACTTCCGGGTTCTATTCTCCCTCGTTTCTAAGTCTGCACTTGTTGTTTTCCTGACAATAGTAAGATGTCAATCCTATTAAACTTCAGGAATTTTGCTTGAGCATGAAGTGACACATTTCACTGTTTGAGTTTGAAACTATTGTTTTAAAAAAACAATAATTATTTAGTAACATTAATATTTCTTGAATAATTAGTTTGACCATTGTTTGACCACAGTTTGACCAGATTTGACCAAAATTCAAAATAACTGAAATAATTATTTAGTAACACTAATATTCTAGAATAATTAGTTTGACCATTGTTTGACCACTGTTTGACCACTATTTGACCAGATTTGACCACATTTTTTCCAAAAAAAATTGAAACTATATTTTTTTCTGTTACTAGTGGCGCACCTAGCAAATGGTGCGCCACTACTAAGTTTGAAATTTTTTCGATTTTTTCCACTCTAGATCTTAAAAGCCCCGTAACTTTTTTCTGTTAGGTTTTTGAGGATTTTGAAAATGTTTAACATAGTTCCCCCTAGTAAGTTCTTATGTAACTTTTCGAGTAGATAATTTTTCATATAAAAAACTTTTTAATCCGAGTTCGTATGCAAAAGTTATGCCCATTTTACAAATTCGAAAGAGATTTTGCAAATAAAGTCGAAATTCATATTTGTAAATTTTCCCAACAACTAGACCACATATCAAATGGGAAACTTATTTTATTTTATTTATTTTTGACATTTCCATCATTTTATTTTGTTTTTCCTAAAACTGAAAAGACGGTCGGGGGGGGGGGGGGGAGAGTTTGAAAATGGGACCTTTAGTACTGGTTCGTACCATGAACCGGTACTAATGCCTCAAAGCCCATTAGTACCGGTTGGTGGCACCAACCGGGACTAATGGGCATCGCACCCTTTAGTCCCGGTTCGTGGCACGAACCGGGACTAAAGGGCCCAGGTGAACCGGGACTAATGCCTTAGCCGCACGAACCGGGATAAATGCTCACATTAGTCCCGGTTCGTGACTGAACCGGGACTAATGTGAAAACTGCCCTGTGACCAAAACCCTGTTTTCTACTAGTGTAGCAGACGGTAAAGAAGGTCTTTGCCATCAGCTACCAAAAAGCAGACGGCAAACAACTGGCAGATGGCAATGAAGGTCTTTGCCATCTGTCACTTCTTTGCTGTCAGCTGGAAGACGGCAATGAGAGAGGTGGCCCCCACTAACGAGCCGATTAGAAAAAACATAACGGCCCCCCTCTTTGCCGTCATCTAGCAGACGGCAAAGATAAAAAAAAGCGGACGGCAAAGGCTAACTAACCTAACCTAACTAACGGCCGATCGAGCCCCCCCGTTACTCCTCTCTGTTTCTCTCCCTCTCTCCTCCCCGACGCCACGCCACCAGATCCACCCACCGTCGCCCCCGCCCCCGCTTGCCCCGTCGCCCCACCACCCCGCCGTCCCCACCCCACCCGCCGACGCCCCGTCGCCTCACCATCCCGCCGCCCGGCGCCGCCCCCGCTGCCCGGCGCCGCCCCTGCCCCGCTTGCCCCGTCGCCCCACCACCCCGCCGCCCCCACCCCACCCGCCGGCGCCCCGTCGCTCCACCATCCCGGCGCCCCGGCGCGCCACCACGTCGCCGGCCCACCCGCCCCACTGCCCCGACTGTCCCATTGCTCCGGTGAGTTATTTTTTTTCTGTTTTTTCATTTTTTTGCTGTTTAATTGTTAGTGATAGATTTAGTGCTAGATATGTGTTGTATAGTGTTAGTGTTAGAAGAAAAGAAGAAAAGAAGTAGAAGAAAAAATAATATGTAGAGGAAAAGAAGAAGAAGAAGAAAAGAAGTAGAAGAAGAAGAAAAGAAGAAAAGAAGAAAAGAAGAAAAGAAAAGAAGTAGAAAAAAGATGAAAAAAGAAGAAGAAAAGAAGTAGAAGAAGAAGAAAGGAAGAAAAGAAAAGAAGTAGAAAAAAGATGAAAAAAGAAGAAGAAGAAAAGAAGTAGAAGAAGTAGAAGAAGAAGAAAAGAAGAAACGAATAGAAGTAAAAGAAGTAGAAAAAAGATGAAAGAAGAAGAAGAAGAAAGGAAAGAAGAAGAAGAAGAGAAAGAAAGAAGAAGAAGGATAGAAGGAAACACCCCGACCCCCTGACCCCGACACCACACCCCGACACCCCGACAGCCCGACCCCCTGACCCCCCTGACCCCGACACCCCGACCCCGACACCACACCCCGACACCCCGACCCCGACACCACACCCCGACACCCCAACCCCCTGACCCCCTAACCCCGACACCCCGACCTCGACACCACACCCCGACACCCCGACCCCGACACGACACCCCGGCACCCTGACCCCCTGAGCCCGACAACCCGACACCGACACCACACCCCGACCCCCTGGCCCCGACACCCCGACACCAGACCCTGACACCCCGACCCCGACACGACACCCCGACCCCGAAACAGCACCCCAACCCCAACACGGCACCCCGACACCGACACGACACCCCAACCCCCGACACCTCCCGAAAAGGTGCTCTTTGGCCGTCCAGAGGCCGACGGGGTCATATATTTGTGAATTATGAGTTAGGTCATATATTTTTCGATTTTGTTATGAAAACATCATATATAATTGTGTTGATCAGGTAGATTTAAATGTGCAGTTGTTTCATCGCTGCGAGGTTTGGTGTTCGACGACCTCGCCGTGCGTTTGACGAGCTCTGCCCTTCGTTCGTGGGTGAGCACAAATGACATGTCCTCCTCCCCCATTAATTATTTGCTCTGTTCCGGTGTTCGTGCCAATGAAACTTGATAGCTAGCTATATATGTGTCTTGAATCAGCAGTATGCGTAACCAATATGTGTCTCCCGTTCGAAAGCGTTATAGTTATAAATATGCATGCATTTGCATATTTATAATCTTGATTCTTTCGAATTGTCCAACGCTATCCATGGACAGCCCGAGTATGAGTAGATTGGGTTCGTTTTCCCATATGCTTTGCTCCAGATCCGACGCATAAATATCGTCAGTGCCTCCCCTGTTGTTCTCTGGGTACACATCCTCTCTGTTTATTGCAGAGACGTGTATCAGGAGAACAGCGGGGAGGTGCTGCCGAAATTTTGCGTCGATCCGGAGCATAGCATGGGAAAATGAACTCAATCTACACATACTCGGGTGGGATTAGGACCTATCATTACCTATTAGAGCGTAGGTTGCATGGACGTAATAAAATTGCCAAAGTAGATCAACTGATGAATATATACATGATGAATTATATATATATATTTGTTGTGTGTCCAGTAGCTCTGAAAGTCAAGATGAGTGATCGTGCGTGGATGTATACCGGTCACACTGGTCAGAACAAATGGAGCGCTGAATGGTTCTAAAATGATGCATTTTACCCAAGTTAGCTCTAAAATGACCCATTTTACCTAGATTAGCTCATAAACGATCCATTTCACCTAGGTTAGCTCACAAACGATCCATTTTACCTAGTTTCGCTCCAAAATGACCCATCACACCTAGGTTAGCTCTAAAATGATGCATTTTACCAAAGTTAGCTAATAAACGATCTATTTCACCTAGGTTAGCTCATAAACGATCCATTTCACCTAACTTAGCACAAAAACGATCCATTTCACCTAGGTTAGCTCCAAAATGACCCATCTTACCTAGGTTAGCTCTAAAATGATGCATTATACCTAAGTTAGCTCATAAACGATCTATTTCACCTAGGTTAGCTCATGAACGATCCATTTCAACTAAGTTAGCTCATAAATGATCCATTTCACCTAAGTTAGCTCATAAATGGCATATACTTCTTCTTCTAGTCTCCTTTTTCTAACTTTCTTATTTGCCTTTTTGCAGATTTCATTCACTTCGCGGAAGCTAGCTTGCTATGATGGAGTGCTTGTTTTTTCTTTCATTCTCCTCTAGTATTCTTCTAGCTTGCTATGATGGAACTTGCTATCTTGATGAAACTTTGCATTGTAATATGTATGGATGGAACAATGTGTATGTGCAACTTGCTATGTATGAATGGATTGAACTATATATGTATGCACGATGAAACTTATGTGCTGGATATGTCACATATTTGCTGTGAAAATTGCTGGATTAAAAAAAACAGAAAAAAGAGGCACCTTTGCCGTCAGCCGCTAATGGCAAAGGCGCCTTTGCCGTCCGCCGCGGACGGCAAAGAAGCCACGCTCCAGCCACCTGTGCTCCCTGGGAGCTGACCCATTTGGCCAGTTTGCCTACAGCGGCGGACGACAAAGGCTTTGCCTACAGTGGCAGACGGCAAAGACTTGTCCCGCAGTGACGTCCAGCTGACGTCATTCGGCAGACGGCAAAGGCCGGATGCTCTTTGCCGTCAGCGGCGGACGGCAAAGGCTGCCGTTAGCCGCCTAACGGACTAACAGCACATTTATTGCCGTCGGCTTTCTTTGTCGTCCGCCGCTGATGGCAAACGCCCCTTTGCCGTCCGCTTCAGAAAGCAGACGGCAAAGAAGCTCTTTACCGTAGCCTACTTTGCCGGAGCCTTTTGCCGTCCGCGGCAGACGGCAAAGGTCTTTGCCGTCCGCCATCCTTGCCTTTGCCGTCTGCCGTGGCAGACGGCAAAGTAGCTGATTCCTGTAGTGTTTGTGGGTTTGGATGGTTTTCACTCCGACCAGTTTGCCTTGGGTGGTGAGATGAAATCAATGGATGATGGCTTAATGCAGAGGATATAGTTGTGCAGTGGCGATGGTGGGTTTCTAGCCTAGCGCATGTAGCTGCTGGGATTGCGGAAAAGTGATGACGACACCGCATTGCTGTATTTCAATTTGATGGTTCGTCTTGAGTGCCCGGTCTTGAGTCCAGCATGAAAACAATATGTCTGATCCGAATGTGCTATGCCTGGGAAAGGTGATGTTTTTGTGTCGTTACCTTGTTCACTAGTAGAAAAAGGGCCTAATGTGAAGCACATTAGTCCCGGTTTGCAACTGAACCGGCACTAATGTGACCAGTAGTGCCTGTTCCAACGGCTAGGCGGGCGGAGCTTAGTAGTACCGGTTCGTGCCGAACCTTTAGTACCGGTTCGTGGCACGAACCGGTACTAAAGAGGCCGTCGCAGGCTGTGGCCAGGCTTGGGCCCCACCAGCACCTTTAGTACCGGTTAATGCCACAAACCGGTACTAGAGGTTTTTAGTTAATTCTTTCCGCAGCGGTTTTTTAGTCCCACCTCGCTCCGCTAACAGGGTTTTTACCACCTTAAATATGTTACTTCTCAAACTATAACAACCACTTGGTCTTCATTGAACTCTATGTGTAGAATTTGTGGCCGCAATATGAGTCTTCTCCGGTTTCTAAACCGGTGACAAGACTCATATTGACAATTCAGATTGTACACAAAAAGATCATTGATGATCAATGTATTTTTTATGTATATTTTTACATGTTTACACATAGAATTAGCGCGTTTTGGCTGAAAGGCACTACTAATCAATGTATTTTTATGTATATTTTTACATGTTTACACAATCTCTTTCGAAATATCAGGGTTTCACACGAAAAATCATCTGTTACAAAGGCATTTCATTTTTTCAAACTTACTACAACTCCAGACTTTTTGTGCGTTCATTATGCACCATTCAAACCCTCGTCATCAACTTTCAACCCTTTCTGCCTTGATTTGCTATTTTTCATGCATTTAATGATTTGTTTTGAGCTAAATGACCCTGAAATTGAAAAGCACTATGAATAAACTTTAAAAAGGTTGAAAGTTGGCATGGTATCATCATTTCACCGACATAGCATGTGCAAAAAAATAGAGAGGGTTATGGCAAAAACTGGATGCACTTCATATACAAACTGGACAATCTCTTTCAAAGTATCAGGGTTTCGGACGAAAACTCATCTGTTACAAAGGCATTTCATTTTTTTAAACTTATTACAACTCCAGACTTTTTGTGCGTTCATTAAGCACCATTCAAAGACACGTCATCAACTTTCAATCATTTCTTTCTTCATTTGCTATTTTTCATCCATTTAATGATTTGTTTTGAGCTAAATGACCCTGAAATTGAAAAGCACTACAAATAAACTCTGAAAAGGTTAAAAGTTGGCATGGTATCATCATTTCACCCACATAGCATGTGCAAAAAGGTAGGGTTACGGCAAAAACAGGATGCACTTTGTGTACAAACTGGATAATCTCTTTCAATGTATCAGGGTTTCGGACGAAAACTCATCTGTTACAAAGGCATTTCATTTTTTTGAACTTATTACAACTCCAGACTTTTTGTGCGTTCATTATGCACCATTCAAAGCCACGTCATTAACTTTCAACCCTTTCTGCCTTCATTTGCTATTTTTCATGCATTTAATGATTTGTTTTGAGCTAAATGACCCTGAAATTGAAAAGCAATACAAATGAACTCTGAAAAGGTTGAAAGTTGGCATGGTATCATCATTTCACCCACATAGCATGTGCAAAAAAGTAGAGAGGGTTACGGCAAAAACTGGATGCACTTCGTGGACAAACTGGACAATATCTTTCGAAGTATCAGGGTTTCGGACGAAAAACTCATCTGTTACAAAGGCATTTCATTTTTTTAACTTATTACAACTCCAGACTTTTTGTGCGTCCATTATGCACCATTCAAAGCCACGTCATCAACTTTCAACCCTTTCTGCCTTCATTTGATATTTTTCATGCATTTACTGATTTGTTTTGAGGTAAATGACCCTGAAATTGAAAAGCACTACAAATGAACTCTAATAAGGTTGAAAGTTGGCATGGTATCATCATTTCACTCACATAGCATGTGCAAAAAATTAGAGAGGGTTACGGCAAAAACTGGAAGCACTTCGTGTACAAACTGGACAATCTCTTTCGAAGTATCAGGGTTTCGGACGAAAACACATCTGTTACAAAGGCATTTCATTTTCTTAACTTATTACAACTCCAGACTTTTTGTGCTTTCATTATGCACCATTTAAACCACATCATCAACTTTCAACCCTTTCTGCCTTCATTTGCTATTTTTCATGCATTTGCTATTGGTTTGAGCAAAAAAAATTAGACTATTCAAATTTCACCCAAATTTGGATGAAATGATGATCGATCAAATTTTAGTTTAAATTTTTTTAAACTATTCAAATTTAAAACTACTGGCCCTAATCGAAAGGTTGTAATTTTTTTACCTAAAGCAAAAATATTCACAAAGTAACTCTAAATACAGGAAAACAACTCAGAAATAAATATAAGAAAATAAATAAAGCAGAAAAGAAAAAAAAACTATATAAAAAATACAACTTTAGGTCGCGCTGCCCAGTGGACCTGCTTGGCCTTGGTCCAGGATGCAGGCCCGTGAGGCCCAGCAGGCCCAAAGGGCAGCGCGACAAAGTTAGGCCCAGAAGCCTGCTATAGAGAGGAGCTCGAGAGAGCTCCCACACTGGGGCTTATAAACCAGTGCAGAGGCTCCTACGCTATCAAGGTGGGACTAAAGTTTGTGCACAGCGGGTGGCAACGAACCACCTTAGGTACCGGTTGGTTGCTCTAACCGGTACTAAAGGGGGGCTTTAGTACCGGTTGGAGCCACCAACCGGTACTAAAGGCCTATGCTTCCCGCCCTTGGCCTGGCCAAAACAGACCTTTAGTACCGGTTGGTGGCTCCAACCGGTACTAAAGGGCCATCCTATATATATAGCACTTACAAAAATTTCAGTTAGTTTCTTCTTCATCTGCTTCGTCGTCGCGCCAGTCCCCGTCACCACCTCGCGCGCCCGTCCCCGTCGCCGCCTCCCTCGCGCGCGCCAATCCCCGTCCCCATCCTCGTCGTCGTCGCCGTCGCACGCGCCCGTCCCCGCCCCCATCGCCGCGCGGGCCCGTCCCCATCGTCAATCGCGTGCGCGCCACCCCCGGCGGTCCGTCATCGTACGTCGCCGCCCCGGCCCGTCCCCGTCGCCGCCCCCTGTCGCCTCGCATCGCCGGCCGTCGCCCCGCTGTAAGACAGCCCACTGCGCGCCGCGCCGGCCGGCCCTCACACACACACAGGACACACACAGTACATATACACAGAGACAGATTTTTCTTACTTATTTTCTGTTTTCTGTTTTTTAGTTTTTTATACTTTTAGATATTAATGTCAAATGTTAGATGAATTAGATGAATTAGCTAGATATTAATGTTAGATGAGTTAGTTTTTTATACTTTTAGTTATAAATGAATTAGATATATTAATGTTAGATGAATTACATATATTAAGTTTATGTATATGAGATTTGATCATCTCATTAAAATTTTACTATATAGAACTAGCTACTTTATTTTTAGTAAGAAAATTAATAGAACTAGTTTATTTTTAGTAAGTGCTTAGTTGAATTAGTTGAATTAATAGAACTAGTTGAATTAGTTGAATTAATAGAACTAGTAAGTACGTTTATCAATTAATGTTTCAACTATGAACATAGCAAATGTCTGACCACGAAAAGGATTTCGGTATGTGCGAATACTGCGAAGACGAGCGCGGCTTGTGTGACAGAAATTTCCTTGTTGATGGTAGGCGCTTCAGCATCAAGCTGGATGAGACCTTCGAAGTGCATACACTAAGTCACAACGACAAGTCCTTTTTCATAATTAAGCATGACTTATGCTTCATTTGCTTCAACTTATAATTTTAATTTTTTTACTATTCTACTAGCGTATCCCCTGCCATGCAAGATTTTTTGTCTTGAATAAGATAGGTTTCAGTCCGAAGAAAACTATGGAGATAAAGAGAGTTTACTTGAAGACCGAGCATGGTTATACCTTCGACATCAAATTATACAATGCAGGCACCTACACCTATTTTGAATGCAAAACTTGGCAAGCACTATGCAAGGCTTATGCATTTGAGCCTGATATGGTTATCACCTTTGATATTCGTCCGGAAGATGATATTGAAGGTAATAGAGACATTTGGGTCGATGTGCAGACGCCTCCTATTCTACCATTATGTGAGTTTCTCAACCATATTTATGTCTTCGATATTGTTTCTTCAAAAATAGTTGACAACTAATTTCTATTGAGAGCTTATTTCCATTCAAGCAAACATGTCCGGCGCTTGGTAGACAGGACCGTCCACTGTCCCGGGGCTGAACTAAACTGCGAGGAGATAAGTCATTATGTTTCATGGCTTGAGGATCTTGATGCTGTCAAGAGAAATTATTTTGCTAAACTTGAAAATCTTAGTACTCAAAATGTGCGACCAATAGGGTTCGTATTGAACTACGGTCACATCTATTTAGGAAAGATGGTAAGATTTTTACTATTTGTCCTCAGTGCATCTTTTGCATACATTATTTTTAAGCTAAACTTAATTGCTAAGTATGTTACTATACGATATTCTTCAACAGGGACTCCCGATGATAGTTATGCCTCAGTGGATCGAGACTAAAGGTCGCATGTCAATGGTTAGCTTATGGCCAAGACATCCCACAGCGCACATGAGTGCATTCAGGATTTCTAAAACCGAGGAATGCTTAATAGTGGAAGACTGGAGCAAAATTGTGAAGGATCGCAGAGAAGTACTAGGGGCAGCAATGAGAAGCGCAGCCCACGATTAGGAGACAGGTTCATCTGAATGCTCCAATATGATGAATCAGGAGAGCTACACATGTTGTATGCTATTCTACCTGAGAAAGAGCAGCCGGAGTGATTAGCTAGTTCATGCTCTTAATTAGTACTTGTCCTCTCATGTTCATGTTCTTCGTCCTGAACTTAATCTCAAAGTGATTTGCTTTTGTGGTCTTATGAATGCTTATAATCTCATGATCATGTTGAACTCGATGATATCTTTGCTTCTGGTACAAGTGAATGTTTCTTCTTTAAGCTAGTGTTGGTAGTGATTAGATAGCGGTAATGACTATGATGATTAAATAGTGGTAATGACGACTATGATGATTATTAGCTAGTGTTGTTGGTGATGATATGATGCAAGAGTTTTTATATTAATATGATGATGAGTTATTATATCATTTATGAAAGAAACCGCGCATTAGTTTCAACTGGATGGATCCTAGCTAAGTGATCAAGTAATATGGATATTCCATATCCATATTATTTGATCACTTAGGATCCATCCACTTAATACTAATCTGCGGTACTTTCACCTAGTGATTTAATAACTCATTATACTGTAAAAACGATCTCTAAATTAAATGGAAAACACAAAACCAAAGGAAAAATAAATAATAAAACCAAAACCCCCAAACCGTTAGTACCGGTTGGTGTTACCAACCGGTACTAAAGGTCTCCCCGCCCCCGGCACTGGCTCGTGCCACGTGGTGGCCCTTTAGTGGCGGTTCGTGCTGAACAGGTACTAAAGGGGGGGCCTTTAGTCCCCACCCTTTAGTGCCGGTTACAGAACCGACACTAAAGGGCCTTACGAACCGGTGCTAAAGCCCGGTTCTGCACTAGTGGTTGAAGGCATTGCTCGGACTTGTTTTTCAAGGTGAAAACCTAGAATGGTCTCTAGTGGTTGGATCAGGTGACGATGGCGCTTGAGCGTCGTCCCGTCGTTCCCTTTCCGAACGCATTGTTGTCCTTATTGTGTCAAAGAGAATTGGGGTGCATATGGTCATTATTATTGTGTCGATCACTGTTTTGGTAGTTTTGGTGATTTTTCTTTTTCTTCGCTTAGGTATAGTTTTGGTCTCCTATGACTTTGCTCTTTGTTTTTTCGTCTGTTTGGTGTTGGTTGTGTACATTTTAACCGTGTAGAACCCAGCTGTGTGTGCTTATTGTGTTTGTAACTACTTTATGCTTCATTTTTAGTCAATAAAATTCACCCTGCGAAAAAATAAAAGGTTGTGTGCATCACTCGACGCAGATACTGAGGGTGTTTCCTCTTTTCTAATCCTTTTATCAATATACAGATCATTCTCATGAAAAATACCATCCGCACACACTATATTTGTTCCTTGTTGTTTGGATATAAAAAGACCAAGTCATGCACGTGCAAATTTCCCGACGAAAGAAAATGTACGTGCATGATTAATGCATGTCGTAAGCTTAATATGCGGCACATTTTTTAGGTCAAATACAGAAGAGCAAAATCCTTCTGGGGTCCACTACAAAAACCAATGTTCGGATATTAATACTCCTACCAACGTCTCCTAGCTAGCACGCGGAAATATATTGCTCTCCCGCGGCACCCTCAAGCATCATCAAACTTCAAACAAGCATATGTCTTTTGTTGAGTCGAGTAGTAGCGTTGACTTCAGTTGAAGAGTCGAGTAGTAGCGTTGACTTCGGTTGAAGCACATGAGAAATAGAGAGAGGAGTAAGCCCGGTCCTTCGCTGATGGGAATGAGAGGGATCAGAAACTAGATGGGCTCATCAAAAATGTGTGGGGGATACAACTTGCAGTCAAGCCTAATGTTTTATCCCAGAACTTCACGCCGAGAACAGGGATTCTGGGTTGGAGTACCAGTCAAATCGAGTGCATCCAAGGAGTGGAGTACTACGGGCCAGCTGACCGATGGCTGGACGTGCAGGGGTGCCTCCGAAGAAATTTGACTCCACAAATGCAGACCTTATTTCTCTTGGTTGCATTCGCTACTGATATGTAGTTCCACTATCTCCAGAATTAGCTGATTTAGTGCAACCATACCATCGCACATTGTAACCACCTCTACATGTTAGCCACGAGCCAGACTCAATGGAATTACTTAGCCATGATAGACTTGCACCTTCGTGCCTCCCCTATACACAGTATATATGTACTGGCATGAATCAAATACAGAAGTATGTTGCATCCTATCCATGTCTATCACGGTATCACCTGCTGAACCACGTCCATTTGTTTCAATGTTCCTCACAAACATCTGAAATCGGGTGCTCCTTGTCTACTCAAACATGTTCAAATGTCGTTTTATGTTACTTCTTCATCCTCCATCTAAAACGCAAAGGACGGGGTTAATTTTGGTCTTTTCCCTCTTCCTACTTTGCATGGACAACCTCAACCTTCTTTCTCCCGATCGCGTTTGCTATGTGGATTGTAGTGCTAATATCAACCGGTGTATCATGCTTATTTTGTTTCACTATTTGTTGCGAACATATGAATCAGATGATCATTGTTAGTATTTAATCATGATAACATCTTTTAATCTAAATCCCGAATGTTGATGTCAAATGCATTTTTTTTGCGTGGACAAACTTCTTTCTTTCGATCGATTCACCATGGACTAATAATTAGTATCAACTATCAACCGATGTATTCCATGCGTCTCGTGTGACATCTGAAATTGGGTGCACCCAACCAACCCCTCCGACTTTTCTTAATGTATAAAAGCCTCGACCGACCATAGGATCCCCCTTGGCTGATCGTAGTTTGGCCATTGTCGAGTCTAGAAGAAAAACTATTTCGGAGTCTAGTTATATCGGAGAGTAGGAATTCTTTCTACTCCTTATTCCCTTCCTCGCTCTGGTGAGGAATCATGACGTAGGTGTTTTGATTCTTCTACTCTTCCCATTCAAATTTTCTTTAGGGTCACGCAGGTGTTTTCGTTTGTTAGCTATCCTTTGTTCAACCGGTGCACTTCTCTTCGAGTTATTCGATCCTCTTCATCTTTTGTAAGATCGATTCTCAGTTTTCTTCCGGTGTTCGTTTTGACATTAAGTTGTTTTTCTTTCCCACCCTCCCAACCTTTTCTCCGCGGAGTCTTAAATCATGAGTCAAGTATTCATTCTATTCATATGAAGTCTCTTTGTTCTTTTGCTTCAAGTTTTTTCCGGAGAATTCTTTGTGAAGATACTCAAAGGTTCTAGTTCGTCATTCTTCGTCTCTTCTTCTACGGTCGATCCAATTCAAGTTTTTCGGGTTGATCATATTCCTTTCCTTGGCTTAAGTGTTTCCCCTTGCTCGTTCGCCTCTCGCCATTTAATCGTTCCGGAGTGCTGAAGACATCTCAGAAGATTCGTGTTTGCATTCAATTAATTCAAGGTTGTAACCTCATTCAAGTCTTTTCAATCGTTCTGGTGCATTATTTCTCTTTCAAGCAATCCTTTTCAACGGTGTTTTCTTTTTAGTGTGCCCTAACCCACAGGTTTATACCTAGGATCTTACCTGGCTCTTCTAATTATTCTGGAGTTATTCTCAAATTCTTTTCAAAGTGTGACGTAAGAATGAATTTCATCAGCCAAATGCCTCCAAGATCGCTTTCAAATTATTTTCTTCGTCAGCTCAACATTTCTTTTTCTTCATTGTTCCGGAGTGTCTCAATAATTTTGGTGGTGTTTCTCGTCATCATTCTCAACACTTGAAGACCTAAGAAGAGTTTTACTCTAAATCTTGCTCCGTTCTCTTGAAGATACATGGTGTTAGTTTCATGTCATCCTCACAATTGTCCCGATCGTGAGAAAGTCTTTTCATACCCATCCGAAGCATTTCAGAAATGTTTTCATTTGGATTCTCCGGAGGCCATCATCTCAGAATATTTATTTGTTCTCAGTGTTCAACTCTCATTCACCAATTCTCCTAAATTGTTGTTTATTCTTTCATCTCCAAATTATTATAGTGGATTGTTCGAGTATTCTCTAGTCAGCTCATGATCTCTTCGTTCTGTTGTATCTAAATTCCCTCAAGTATCTTCATTCGTTTTCTAATTCGTCACAGTGATTCGTTCCCCTTTCTTTGTTCGTTTTCAATTCTTACGGTGGCTCGTTCAATATTCTTCTTCCCTTGTTATCGTTTTAATTCATTCGTTCTTTCCAATCCTACCGGTGGTTTAGGAAGACCTTCCCAAGTTTTGCGCTATATATCCCCTTAATCTTTTCCAACGCGAATAAATAGTATGCAAATTCATTGCTTCTCATTAATTTAATTGGTGGAGGATAAGCATAACATAATTCTTATTCTTCTTTTATCAAGTTGATTAATCTCTTCTTTTCGGAGTTTCTTCATCATATCACATTCTTGGTTCGAAGTGTTTTCATCTTTTCTTTACTTGAGTTCAAAATTTCCTCGGCCATCTCGTCAGAACCTCCTCTAAATCATCGCAAGGCTTCACCTTGCTCTTTTCAACCTTCATTTCTTTAATCTTTTTGTTTACTGGAGTTCATCATGGTGGTTCATAAAGGATTTAACTCATTATCGTCAAGGATTTAATTCATTCTTCAAGTCCGTCAAGATTCTTGTTGGAGCTCAAGTATCCCTCTTCTTGCATACCGAAGTGCAACTAATTCTTCCTTGTCTTTTAGATATGTTGTTTCACATCTTTTCTTTTGTCTCAAGCAAACAATCATTTTTGTTTGTGGCCGGTTATCACCTCATAATTTTGAGATGTTTTCCATAAGCCCACAACAAGCTTATTCTTTTCGTTGTTGAATTTCCAACAACTCGATTCAGTCCTTCCTTGTAAGTACGCTCCTCAATTCAATTATGGTGGAAGTTGTCTTTTGTTTTCTCCTTTCTTTCCTTCCAATTATTTACTTTCTATTCTTTCCTTCTTATTCCTTTTCTATCTTGTTATAACCGGAATGGTTTTAGAGTCTATCTTATTCCTTGAGCTTTTGATTCTCGTCATATTCGCCATTCCTCTGTCTACCCGAGTGCTCTCGACTTTGTTCATCATCTCTCTTACGCTCTTATTTCACCTTATCCTCTTCCTATTCCGTCTCGTTCCTAAGATCTCGGGATGAGATCTTCTGTTAGTGGAGGAGAGTTGTAACGCCCCAAGACCGATGCACCAGATGTCTTCCAGTTATTCGCCGTCGTTGCCATATCATTCGCTTGTGTGTTGCACCTTGCCATGTCATCATGTGCATTTCATCTGCATATTTTTCAAAACTTGCATCCGTCCCGGTCTCCCAGTTCTGTCGTTGTCCGTTCTGAGTCTAACCACACTCGCACGCGCCCGTGGCACCTCCGAAGTATTATTTTATAAGTGGGATAAAAATGTTCTCGGAATGGGATGAAAGTTGGTGTGCTGTCTTGTTATGTTGTAGGTAGACCGCCTGCCAAATTTCGTCGCATTCGGAGTCCGTTTGATAGCCCAACAGTTAAACATATAGCGGCAATATAGCCGGTCAAACGTCGGACGTTTTCGGTGTCCGAAAACCCTTGTCGGGCTGCACTTCTCCTCTATCCCCTCAGCCAAAGCCCTCCTACACAGCCCATCTGCAGCCCACCTAGGCCTGCCTAACCTCCCCCTCGATCGGATCCGTCGGATCGCGATCGTAGGGCTCCGAACGCTCCAAAAAACACCCAACCCTAGCCCCTCTTACTATATATGGACACCCCCTCTCCATTTTGGGCAGCCTAGCCCCTCCACCTACCTCTAGCCGCCTCCCTCCTCCATTTCCGTGCCGGACAAACACACCGCCGCCACTTCTCGCACCCCATCGGCCGCGCCGCCACCTGTGCCGCCGTAGCCGCTGCCCGCTGCCAATCAGGAGGCGCCACGCGTCCGCGCGCTGTCCCCAACCGCCTCCCGCCGCCGCAGCCCATGTGGCCCAGATTGGGGCCTGTCCGAGCCCATCTGGGCCCGGACGAGCCTGCATCACCGCCTGCACGCCGCAGGACCGCCCCGCGCCCGCAGCTCCTCCACCGCCTCCGTGCCCGACCTCGCCGCCCCTATCGCCGCTCGTCCCCGCCGCCTGCGTCGCCGTCGCCTGTCCAGGTCGTCGTCGCCCCTGCCTTCCCTTCCTCATCTGCTCTCCCTCTCCCTCACGAGCTCTCTCTCTCTCTCTCTCTCTCTCTCGCAGCAAGCCGCCGCCGCCAAGCTCGCGGTCGCCGTCGTTGCTGCGCCGCCGACCCCGCCGTCGCCGGATTCGGGACCCCACACCCGAATCCACCCATCCCCGACCTCCTCCGACCGTTCCGGCCTCCCCGGCGCTCGCCGGAGCCCGAGCGCCGCCGTTACCACGACCTCGTCCGCCTTCCCCAGGACGCCCCGAGCCCTCCAACCAAACGCCCGGGCCGCGCTGTACAGCTCCATCCGGATCCCCTTGTCCCGTTTCGGCAGGGTATATTTTTGCCTGTCCCTAGTTTTCCTCGTCATATAGGCATTTTGATCATGATACGTCTCCAACGTATCTATAACGTATCTATAATTTTTATCAGTTACCTACTTGAGGACGAGCAGAAATCACAAAAAAGGAAGCTGTTTGGCAAGTACAGCACTGGACTCTTAACACAAATCATTTTCAAGCTGTGCTAGGCATACCCAAATAAGTAAGTGTGTCAATGTCATCTAATATTTTGACGCAGATGCTTTGCAGCATTTCGTTGAGAACTATGTTGTCATTTCTCGAGGCATTTGTCACTAGGCAGTGTGAAATGACTCCTGAGTCCTTTTCCTCAATGGATGAATCATATCTCTATTTATTTTATCTAAAAAAGACTTAAAATTTCGTATTTCACCAACTAACATTTCACTCATCACCTTGATCCAACCCCCCCACCAAGTACGTCCTCCCCTCCCCCTCTTGTTTGAAATTTTTTCATCTCACCTATAATTTCCCCCCACGAGTTTTCGTTGAATACAACACGCATGCTATTTTACACAGGGTGCGGAACTCATTTTTTGATGAAAAATTGCATGGGCTCGAAGCATTTACGTTTGCAATGAGTGAATAAAATAAGACTTGAAGCATTTATATATAAAACCTGTATTCGTCATGATGGCTGCAAAGATATTGTATGGTGTTCGATAAGATATATTTTTTATTCCCCTTTCATGCTTGGTCTTTGCTTCAACGGCTGGAGGACCGGGAGATGGTTAAGAAGTATGCACAAATAGAATGGTGACCAGAGAGTTTCTTGACATTAGTGTTTGTCCCCTTATTTTTGTTTTTCTAGATCTTTGTGTTGAGTATATTGATTATTAGAAAAGACGAGATAGTTTAGTATTTGTTTCGGCTTGTCTTGTACTTCAAGTTGATCATTGTACTCCTATATATATGCCCCGGGGCTCAAGCAATACAACAACGATTCCAACAATCCCTCTCTCTCCCTTTTAACATGGTATCAGCCTAATCGATCCAACCCTAGCCGTCGCCCGCCGCTTCCGCTCCGCGCCACCCCTGGGGCGGTCGGTCTCCATGATCGCCGCCGGGGGCCGCGCCGCCCGTACCTAGGGTTCGTCCGCCGATCGCGTTGATTGGCTGCACTAGAGAGTCTTTTTCCTGATCCGTTGATGGGGTTTTTCTCTCTCGCCGATCGATTGATCGGTGTTATTTTTCTTTGGTTTTCCAATCTATGATCGGTTTGCGTCCCCGCCGCCGTTCTTCATCTACAACGTGTGTCTGCTCCACCGACATCTTCGTCAGCCACCAAGATCGACCGCATCAACACGTCCGAGTCTTCACGTTAGGCGTTGCATCAGCTGCGGGCGTGCGGCCGCCGCTCTCACCGTCCGCAGGCCCGTCGATCCGCGCCGCGAGGTGTGGGTTACTTGGCCGTGCGATTTGATCCAGCGGCGCACTCACGTGGCCCAGGGCACTTAAGTATCTCATGCGTGTCTGGCTATTCGCATGTTGTTGCATCTCATGGAGTGCTATGCTTGCATGCATGCACGACGTCCGGTGCAGTTTTCCTCGGCAATGCGTGACGCTCGTGCCACGTCCGGCCCGTGACTTGTTGATCTCGTCCGCCGCATCTCCGGTCTGATCAGCCATCTGCGCGTCGGTTCGCAGGTTCGCAGGTCCTATGAAGATCGTCTTCGACTACCTCGTGCCCTCCATCAATCGAGCAACGGGCTGCCGTTGCGTCGTCCTTCGGGCCGTAGTGCCGTGGCCCACGGTCCACTGCCGCCTCAAGGCCGTCCGCTCCAGGTCGTCCCCGTGGCTCCACCGACCCTCGTGTCGCCACTGCGTCACCCTGTCAGGCCGTAGCGAGCGTGGCACGCGGTCCACGCCGCCGTCCCAAGACCGTTCCCGCAGTTGCACCGACCCGGGTTCCGCCCTGCGTCGCCACTTCGGGCTGTAACGCCATAGCGTCCCCACAACTGCCCCGAGGTCTTCCGTCGTCGCCCCGACCTGCCCGCCACCGCTGCGTTACCCCTCCGGGCCGTAGCGCCGCGGCCCGCGGTCCACTGCCGTCCCCGCCCGTCGACCTCTCGTGGTATGCACCGCGCCGCCTCCCTTGGTGCGGGAACGCCACCATCCGCGCTGGTCTTCGCCACGCTGTCGGGTCCCTCGCCTACTTTGAGCATCGCCGCCGCGCTCCTAACCTAGTCGCCGCCCCCACCGCTCTTCTGCGGCGGCCACGCTGGTCTTCGTCTTCGTCCAGCACCAGCCCGTCGCCAGCGTCGCAGTCATCTTTCCCGACCAATTCGTCTACTCTGACCACCGTTGGTGAGATCGGCCCCACGCCGATTGGTGCCACAACCGTCGTTGAGTCTCCTTCTCTGCTGGCCCCTCCAACTCCTCGACATGGCGTACAGCTCATGCAGGTCCCTAATCTACGCATGCCCAGTGCTGGCAACACCGATGCGTGCCTTCGTCCATGACGTGTCCCCGGGCCTGGCAAGCCTGGTGCAGCGCTTCGTCAACTTCGTCCGTCTACGCATGCCCGGTGCTGGCAACACCGATGCGTGCCTTCGTCCATGATGTGTCCCCGGGCTTGGCAAACCCGGCGCGACGCGTCGTCAACAACGTCTTCTTCCCGGCGCACCACTACTTCGACACCACTGCGCCCATGACTAACTCGGCGCCTCCTTGCGCCCGGGCTCCACGACAACTTCCTCGACCCCGGCCACCCCGACTCAACATCGACCATGACATTCTTCACACGGCTCCACCACACATGCTCACGGCTACTTGGACAAATGTCAGTCTAGTTTTTCGACAGCTACGACACCGTGGCTGTGTGCACGACCCAACGGTCGGATCTAGAGTTGGCAGGTCATAGGCCGGTAGTAGTATGGGACACCCACCAACTCCGGATGGATTTGATCCGGCTCGGTAGGTGCTATGCACGATGACTCCTGCGGATGCGCCATGTCATGCTTGTCGCTCAGGTGGTATGCACAGTGGCTCATGCGGAGACGCTAAGTCATGCTTGCTGGCAGGTGCTAGGTGCTGCGCGGTGGCTCCTACAGAGGCGATAAGTCATGCATGTTGCTGCTAGACCGAAAGTGGTATGACGGTGACTGCAGGCAAGGTTGTCCGGAGATCTCACATTTTCTCTGAAAAAAAGGGTGGAGTGACTTTTCTGAACACTAGTATTGTAATATGGTACGACCTTGTGCTGTATTTACACATCATCAAACAAAAACCCCAGGAGGTCATCATCCTATTTCCATCCCATTCAACATGATTCTCAAGATTCAACTTTTAAATTTAAAGTCCCTCAAAGAACGCTTTAAAAAAATTGTGATTCTAGCACAAGAACCAGACATAACCATTTATTCTGTTCTGGTTTGCTATATGTATGGCCTATCATTGAGGTGGTGTCTAATTCATATCCACCTAAACATTGAAAATATGTTGGATTACTGGGTGTGTGGTATTCGTGCAACACTAATTAAGGTCCCAGATTTTGGTTAGGACAGGTGAACTTTGTTGGTCGTGATGTCTGTAAGATAGTCTTCAACGAGAATTTTATCTTCTTCGAATGCATGCTTGGTCTTTGCTTCGGTGTATGGAAGGCCGACATATGATTATGGCAGCATGCACACAAGTGGAATCGGTGGCTAGGTAGTTTCTTCAGATCGGCACTCCACAACCCAAGTTCTCTTTTTTGGGCGGTGTTGGGGCTATTATTCCAATTGTTGTGAATTCTTTTGGTGCATATTGTTGTTTTCCTCCTCATTTGTAAAATCTAGACTGACATTGAACTATATATTGTCTTGTCGTATTGGTCTGATAATTGAGAACCACATTTTGGTGACTGAGCTCGCAGGAGCTCAGAAATTTTGAAAAAAAAAATCAAAATTCAAACTTTCTGGTTCAAACAAAATCTGAAAAAAATTGTGCAAGTAAACAAGGATGTTATGTGTATGCATGTAAATTTTTAGGATGAAATACCTTGAAATCAGATCTATATACAAAAAAGACAAATTCATGACCTGGGAGGATGGATAGTATCATGTGTTAGAAAGCCTCAGATTTTCCGCTAAAATCTCCTCAGATATTTTTGTACAGCCCTCATTCCAACGTAGTTTACCCTTAAAATTTACACACATGTGTGTTAACCTTCATGCATATCTGCTTCTTCTTTTCAGAAAATTTTGAAACATAAAAAAATAAAATTTGAATTTGGAGGCCTCCATGGAGGCCAAGCTCCAAAAGCAATTTTCGTGATACAATGATATACACAAACAACGCTTCTTTTATCAAAAAAGGTTTATTCTTGTAAAAAATAATATACTTTGCACACAAAAGTATCTATGTTCCTTATTGTTTGGATATGAAAAGGACCAGTCATGTACGTGCAAAATTCCTCAAGAAAGAAATGTATGTACGTGCAGTAGTAATGCATGTCTGTAAAGTTAGCTGCCACGTATTTTTTTAGATTTGATACGGAAGAGGAAAATGCTTTCAATGAATTAACTCCTATTAACGTCTCCGAGCTGGCACACCGAAATATATTGCTTTCCGGAGCATCCCAAGCAGCCAACCAAGATCTTTTGTTGAGACTAGTAGCGTGATGACTCCGACTGAAGTACATTAGAAAGAGAGAGAAGAGTAAGTGAGGGCCTTGATCCTATGCTGATGGGAATGAGAGGGATCAGAAACAAGGTGGGCTCATCACGTATGTGTGCGGGATACAACTTGCAGTTACGCCGATTATTTTATCCCAGGACTTCGTGGTGAAAACAAAGGACTTGGGTTGGAGTACCAGTCACATCCAGTGGATCTGAAGGGAACCGTGCTAGGCGGAATGCGATAGCTGCTCTTGGGTTGTTGCAGGGGTGTGTGTGGAAATTTCGGTCCATAATGTAGAAGTGCATGCTTTAGCCAATGCAATCAAAAGACTGATCTAATGAAAGTGACTAGGCAAAACATTATACGTCAACACTCGCTCTCACGTGTGCTCCCCTCAGGCCTAAACGTGGACCGAAAGTGGGCTGCAATTTAATTGCGCTAGCCGGGTCTTGAACTCAAGACCTCTTGGCTCCGATACCGTGTAGAAGTGCATGCTCTAGCCAATACAACCAAAAGACCGATCTGATGAAAGAAACTAGGCAGCACATTATACATCAACACACAAACGCAATCTTTTTGTTCTTCATTGCATCGGCACACTCGTTCGAACGAAACAATATCCACGTAGTTGCTATGTCAGCGTACCTTAAATTGTTTGCGCTTGATTATTGTGTACAAGGTGTTTTTTTTTTTGCAAACTAGCTGTCGTGAGGCATTTAAGGTTGCCCCTAATAAGAATATCGTAGCTAGTATCATGCGGTCAACGAGAAGTGACATAGAATTAAATTAAGAAAAAAGAATTGAGTATCGGACTACTCACAGTGGGAAGTAATTTCGACTAGTAACATGCATATGTTACTAGCCTATGTTACTACCTCCACAGTGGGGAGTAACATATGTGTGGTGTCATGCAACACTTCATTTATTAGCTTATAGACCCATCTTGTCTTGATATGTGTGATGTTACTCATAGTATGAGTAACTAGCTATGTTACTCAATTCATTTCCCTCCTCATTAAATCATCGTCACATAAGCAAATTTGCTGAGTTGGACCTTATGTTACTGCTGAAATTACTCGCATTGTGGATGACCCAACGGTCAGATATGGAAATGGTGGTATGGGACGCTCACCAACTCCGGACTGGATTTGATCTGGCTCGGCAAGTGCTATGCACGACGACTCTGTCGAATGTGCCATGTCATGCCTATCGCTGGCAGGTGGTACACACAGTGGCTCATGCGGAGGCACTAATCATGCCTGCTGGCAGGTGCTGTGCGATGGCTCTTGCTAGATAGAGGGTGGTGCGAAAGTGACTGCAGGCGAGGTTGTCCAGAGATCTCTCACCTTTTTCTCTGAAAAAAAAAGTGTGGAGTGATTTTTCCCAACACTAGTATGGTAAGATGGTATGACCTTGTGATGTATATACACATCATCAAACAAAAACCCCAGTAGGTTATCATCCTTTTTCCATCCCATTCAACATGATTCTCAACATGCAAGTTTACGAATTTAAAGTTCCTCAACGTAAATAACGCTTTTGGGGAAAATCTGTGATTCTGTCATAAGAACCAGACTTAACCATTTATTCTGTGCCGGTTTGCTATCTGTATGGTCTATCATTGAGGTGATGTCTAATTCATATCCACCTCACAACATCGAAAATATATTGGATTACTGGGTGTGTGGTATTAGTACAACACTAAGGTCTCAGATGGTCGTGATGGTAGTCTTCAACGAGAATTTATCTTCTCCCCTGAATGCATGCTTGGTCTTTGCTTCCGTGTTTGGAAGGCTGACATATGGTTATGGCAGCATGGATACAAGTGGAATCGGTGGCTGGGGAGTTCTTCATATCGGCACTCCAAAGACCTAGTTTTTTTTTGGTGGTGTTGGGCTATTATTCCCGTTGAAGTGAACTCTTTTGGTGTATATTGTTGTTTTCCTCCTCATTCATACAATTGGGAAATTGAACTATATATTGTCTGGTTGTATTGGTCTGATACAACGATATAAACAAACAACGCTTCTTTATCAATAAAAAAAAGTTGCCCCGTTTGATAACAAAGTATTTCCTAAACATTTTGAGAATACTGCAGTTTTTGATATTACTGTAGTTTTATTTACAATGAGCTGTTTGATTGCCCCTAACAAATGCTGTTTTTTTAACCAGTGCTCCCTACCCTAGCCGCCGCCACGCCTGGCGACTAGGGAGGCGATTTTCTTCCTCCAATCTCAGCCGGCCAGGGCATTGGCCCCCTCTCCCTCCGGCTGCTTCGGCGGCAGGAGGGAGGGGGGACCCCGTTCCTCCGCTCTGTAGTTAGGTTTTGGTTTTGTAGGTCGTGGTGCGCCGTTGGGGTGGTGGGAGCGGCGCCCGGACGAATAAATCTGCCTCAGCTTCACTCCCACACCGGCGGTGTCCTTCATGGCGGCGTCTCGGAGTTGATGGCATCGTGTGTTTGCCGATCCTTTAGATATCGGCTGTGTTAGGGTTCATGGATGGTGTCGGCGAGGGGGCGGCGGCGGCGACTCCATCAGGTGTGTCTCTCCTTCTGCTTTGTCCCCGTTGCTGTGGCGTTGTCTCCGACGTCATGATGGAGCAGCGAGGTTTTATCGTCCAGGAGTACGCGCAGACGGTTGTCTGCGCAAGTGACAGCTGGAAGATGGTACATCCCGTGCTAGGTTTGTGGTTGGTGGCTGACAGTTCTGGTTTCCTCCTTCGACGTCGTTGTCGTGCGGGGGTGTCAGATCTAGAGTTCGATGGCGTGTCCGGAGACATGATGCCCCGGTCTGATTCTTTCAACGGCAATGGTTTTGCTTCTGGCAAACTACTTTCGAGGTCCGTAACACTAGTAGAAAACAGGGCTTTGGTCACAGGGCAGTATTCACATTAGTCCCGGTTCAGTCACGAACCGGGACTAATGTGAGCATTCGTCCCGGTTCGTGCGGCTAAGGCATTAGTCCCGGTTCACCTGGGCCCTTTAGTCCCGGTTGGTGCCACGAACCGGGACTAAAGGGTGCGATGCCCATTAGTCCCGGTTGGTGGCACCAACCGGTACTAATGGGCTTTGAGGCATTAGTACCGGTTCATGGCACGAACCGGTACTAAAGGTCCCATTTTCAAACTCTACCCCCTGGACCGCCTTTTCAGTTTTAGAAAAAACAAAAGAAAATGATGGAAATGTCAAAAAAATAAAATAAAATAAGTTTCCCATGTGATATGTGGTCTAGTTGTTGGGAAAATTAACAAATATGAATTTCGACTTTATTTGCAAAATCTCTCTGGAATTTGTAAAATGGGCATAACTTTTGCATACGAACTCGGATGAAAAAGTTTTTTATATGAAAAATCATTTACTCGAAAAGTTACATCCGAATTTAACTGGGGGAACCCCGTTAAACATTTTCAAAATCCTCAAAAACCTAACAGAAAAAAAGTTACGGGGCTTTTAAGATCTAGAGTGGAAAAAATCGAAAAAATTTCAAACTGTGGTCAAACAATGGTCAAACTAAATATTCTAGAATATTAGTGTTACTAAATAAGTATTTCAGTTATTTTGAATTTTGGACAAATCTGGTCGAACTGTGGTCAAACAATGGTGAAACTAATTATTGAAGAAATATTAGTGTTACTAAATAATTATTGTTTTTTAAAACAATAGTTTCAAACTCAAACAGTGAAATGTGTCACTTCATGCTCAAGCAAAATTCCTGAGGGTTAATAGGATTGACATCTTACTATTGGCAGGAAAACAACAAGTGTAGACTTGGAAACGAGGGAGAATAGAACCCGGAAGTTAAGCGTGCTCAGGCTGGGGGAGTGGGAGGATGGGTGACCGTTTCGGAAGTTAGATGATTTGGAACGATGAGGGGTGATTAGAGATTAGAGGATAAATTGAGCAGTGATGAGGGGTGATGATTAGAGATTAGAGGTTAAAATAATTCAGAAATTTGAAAATCAAAAAAAATTCAAAAAAAATCATAAAATTTCCTTTAGTCCCGGTTGGAGGTGGAGCTCCACGTGGCCGCGGCCTTTAGTCCCGGTTCGTGTAAGAACCGGGACTAAAGGGGAGAGGCATTAGTAACGACCCTTTAGTCCCGGTTCAAAAACCGGGACTAAAGGGCCTTACCAACCGGGACAAAAGCCCCTTTTTCTACTAGTGTAAAGCTGCTGATCAGCGATGGAGCCGCGTCGAGCTCGGGTGAAGAGGTGATCTGTTTTCTTTCCCTTTGATGGCCGCTTCGGTGGTGTCGAAGGAGAGGAACAGGCGCTGGTATTTTGCATAGGATTATCCTATCCTTTCAGTCTTATAATGTTGGTGCTTACGTGCCTTGTAACCGGATCTTTATTTTATAAATAAGACACGTATTATCATGAAAAAAACAAATACTGTTTTAATATTGTAGTATTTCACAAACTACAGTCTTTTTTTTATATAATAAGAAGAACCCCGGACTTGTTTTAAAAAAACAGAGAAGGCGAAAAGAAGGGACTGGCGTCGTTATCCTTCGGCACTCTCCTCAACAACTCGCTCTCGCCTCGTTCCCACGCCGCCACCGCCGCCCTCCCGTCTTTGGAGAAATCTCCCTTGGCGGCCATGGGAAAGGAAAGAGACGGCAATGGAGAGACCAAAGGTGATTACTCTGCCCTTCATCCTCCCTCATCGCTCATCCCGCCTCCCCGCCGGCCGCCAGCCCCTTCCTCGCACGGCCATGCCTTTCTGCACTCTGCATGCCGCTGGTATCTGTGGACGGCACCGCGACGCATAACCTCGAACCCTCGACACCGCCCGGTCGTTGTTGACGAGAAGGCGAGGAGGTTACGAGGACCTCCACGTGTGGTCCGCCGGCGACGAACCCCAGCGCCTGGGGGAGCAAGAGTGCGCCTAACATCACAATTGGCACTGGCCGGTGGTCGCGGATAGCCGATGCTGTTGATTGCTTGAAGTCTGGCCGGCCGGCTGTTCCGTTGTCGTCGGCCGCCACAGCCCGCATGATTTGTCTGAAATCTGTCATACCATAGCGATTTTGCTGTTTTCCATTCTGACAATTCAGATTGGTATCCCTTCGGGCTCCTGATGGCCCGTATGTTAGCCAGCTGAGCGTGTTAATCAGCTCCGGCCAGCAGCAGACGGATTATAACTAGGAGACGGGGATGGTTTGATTGCTATGTTAGCTAGCTGTGTCTGGATGCATCAGTTCCATGTAGAAGTTTGTTGCACATTTTTCAGTCTGTCTAGCTCCCTGTGCTGATTCTGGTCGGATCCTGGAGTGTATTCTACATGCATGGCTAGCTAGTGTGCTGTGGTGATGGCACTATTATTATTTTGTTTGATATAAGGATATAATATTTTGTTTCGTGTAATCCATGGTGTGGCCTCATGCAGGACATATTAAGATTTACTAAAGTTGATTTATTTGAATGAGATATTTAGGATAACTCTGATATTATTTCGAGTTGTATCCTTGTAAATTTTTCTGATGTTTGTGCTGATTTGAACGCTGATGCATTTTGCTTCCCAGTTGCAGACAAGAAAAAGAGAGCATCATGGACCACTGCTCAACTAGACCTGCTCGTTTCTGTGATGAAAGAGTATGCAGATGCAACTAGATTTCATGGTCAGAATGGATGGACGAAAGAAGGATGGAATTCCATGACTACACGATTGAATAATCAGTTTCCAAGAGCTAATTTCATTGTTTGTCAACTAAAATTTATAGAGCAGCGGTTGAAGAGTGAATATTTTGTTGTCAAATCTATTGTAGAGAAGAGTGGCTTCGGTTTTGATCCTAATACAAAAATGCCAACAACCATTGATGAAAAATGGGATGAATTGAGCAAAGAACAACAGAAGTGGAGATACAAAGCTTTCCTTTACTATGATGACCTGCATGCAATTTATGATGGTACGTTGGTTTCACATGTAATGAATTTAGCATATGATCTTGCTTGCTTGTAGTTTACAATGTATTCCTCTATACCCAGGTAAAACAGCGGAGGGGAAGGGTTGTAGGAGGACAATTGATGTGGTTGAAGAGAAGTCCAGTCCGGCTACAGATTTACCACAAGGGGAAAGCTTCACACAACAAGTTCTAGATGCCGCTGGGCTTAATTCGCCTAGTCCAACATTACCGGCTCCAGGCTTTGAAGGTCATAATTACGATTGGACTGAAGGCATATATGGTGAGAGTGTTGAAGTATTTCCTGGTAACAACACAGAACATATGGAGAATAACAGTAGCCAAATTCCCACGGAACACATGAACACACTTCCTGACCCACCACCTATGAAAAAGGCTAGGACTTCTAAAGGCAATGATGAAGGTAAGGCTAAGAGAGGCAAAGAAACAGCGATTGAAGATCTGGTTGCTGTTAGAAAAGAAGAACTTAAAACTTATGTGGATGTAAAGACGAAACAAATTGAGAGCTATAGAGAAGTGAAAATGGCACAGATGGAAAAAAATAATCCTTATTGCATTGCCAATTGCATTGTCAAACTTAAGACCATACCAGATCTCTCAGCAAGTGATCATCTCAAGATGATCGAGTATCTGAAAGGACAAAGAGTTGACCGTGAAATCTTCATGACAGTGGAGCATGATGTTGTTCTGGAGATCCTCAAGCAAGTGCTTGGCCATCAAATTTAAAGCAATAATTCGTTCTAGTAATTTTCATATGAATTTTTTTTCATACTCTAATTGGTTTATTGGTTCATATTACTTTAGTTTTGTGTTTTTGTAAAGAAATATCACTCTGGACTATACCATGGTTAAAAAGAGGAACACAAATGTATCTCAGCATACATTTGTCTCAGCTCTAAACTTTTATTTTGGTGGCACTCCAGTTCCTTTCCTAAAAATTACAGTCCTTTTATTTTTGTTACCTCCGCCATGTTATTTGTGCACCCGGCTTGTAGGTGATAGTATATGTAAGTTGTATATATAGCGCAATAATATTTTTGGTGGGCCTTGTGCATTTGATCAGGTCCTTAGAAGAAAATTCCATGGTACATGACGCACTAATATTTGTTGCACAAAGTTGATACTTGCATTATATATTACATATCTACTCATAGAAATGTAAAGTACATTATTCATGAATGAGAAAGCTACTACATTATTTTCATAAAATGATTCTACTGATCATATGAGTTTTATTCTTTCTTCAACAATTGCACAAGTCATGTGCTATTTCTTCTAGCGCGCTCCTGGAGATACTCACAGTAGTCTTTTCACATTGATTCAGCAATTTGATCCCTTTTTGAATGACCCAATGCACGCCGCTCATTGAGAGACTGTACATCACTTCTGTATTTTGCATCCCCACTTGGAATATCAACTATATGTGTTGGGTAAACATTGGAGCCAACCTGGTCAAACCATTGTTCGCCGCCCTCGTGATTGCGAATAAAGTTATGAAGTGCACAACATGCTATGACAATATCAGGTTGACATTCAGTTGGGTAATGTGAAGCACACTTCAATACCGGGAAACGCTTCTTCACAACGCCAATGATGCGCTCGATGTGATTACGGAGTTGTGCATGCCTGAGATTGGATAGCTCTTTAGCATTTTGTGGCCTTTGGTTGCATTTGGCTTGCTCGTTCAAATGGTACCTGAAATTCAAAACATAATGAAGATAGGTGTATTTGCACTTTAGGGTTGTTGCTCTAATAGAAGAACTGGTTTGTACCTGACATTTCGGTAGGGTGCAATAAAATTAGGTGTATTTGCATATCCTGCATCAACCAAATAAAATTTTCCCCTTGGCACATAGAAATTATTTTCTAGTGCATCTTGTAGCACTCGACCATCAGAAGCTGAACCTTCCCAGCCCGCACTAACAAGGACGAATTGATTATCGAAATTACATGCCACCATGACATTTTGTGATAATGTTCCTTTTCTATTGCGATATGGGTCTTGTAGTCTCGGAGATATGCTAATTGGAACATGCGTCCCATCAATTGCTCCGATACAATCCTTCATAAAGACAAAAAGTACTGATGAAAAATATGTAACAATATTTATAAATTATATGTAAGAACAACAAGATACAAGATGCATACCTGAAAGTACGGCATAAATTTAGGGTTGCTTGAAACCTTCAAAGGAACATTAACTGGTGGCAACTGTATGAGCTGTCCAGATAATGACGTGATACTTTGTAGCACTTTATTGAAATAGGTACTTATGGTTTGACCACTGTGTTGAAATCGCCCTTGTAGAGTACGGTTGCTTGCATTCGCCGAAAGGGTATATAAGAATATTGCGACTTGTTCTTCCATGGAGACAAGCCACTCATCTTGTAGAACTTGTCTCTCTCGGAAGCACTTAACCAAATTATGAAATACATATTTTTTCATCCGAAAATCTCTTTTACATCTCAATTCATGACCCTCTAAAATTTCTCTCACGTACTTATGCCCCGTAAGGATTGAAGTGTGAATACATTGGCGATTGCTTGAACCTCTCTCGCCTTTGTATATGGCTTCGATGATGGCTAACTCATCATCTTCTCGGTGTTTACGCTTCAAAAAGTTCCCCCACATTGATGGAGCAACTAGGAGGACTTACAGAGGACAGAGACGATGCAAGTAGTGAATGCGCCGACGGTGGCCGCGTGATTCCAGTTCTCGCGCAGCTCTTCGTGCCCCCCGACAGTGACACGGATGACTGGCCAACTATGCCACTTGTTGGGTCGCCACCTCCACGCGTAGCTCCGCTGCGCCTCGATGGTGACGCGAACAAGGGCAAGCCGCTCCGTTTATGTGTAGCTTCACCACCAGGTGAGACGCCGTGCCATGGGTGATCTTTTTTGTATACATAAGCTACCCTCGGTTTGTTATATATGTTGATGGTTAGGGATATCAAGCTAGCTAGCTACAAAAGCTCAACAGAAATAATATTCAAACAGCCGGCCACTGCGTGTGCTTGCACTGCTAACGGCTAGGCAGCTGTGAGCGTTTGAAGTTTGAACGCAACGGCTAGGCTGCAATACTGTGTTTTGTGGCAACAACCAAACATGTTCTATGTATTGTAAATACTTCAAAAAACTCTGTTATGGTAAAACCATGTTATCTCATACCTAGAGACAAAATTATTGCAGTTTTTGATACTTTGGTTTATATAATACTTTGCTATTAAACACAGCCTCTCATAAAAAATAATGTACTCTGCACACAAGTATCTTTGTTCCTTATTGTTTGGATATGAAAAAGACAAAGTCATGTACATGCAAATTTCCCCAAGAAAGAAATGTACCTACGTGCAGAATTAATGCATGTCTGTAAACTTAGCTGCGACATATTTTTTAGGTCTGATACGGAAGATCAAAATGCTTTCAAGGAATTAACTCCCTTTTTTTGCGAATGAAGGAATGAACTCCTATTAATGTCTCCTAGTTGGCACACTGAAATATATTGCTTTCAAGAGAATCCCGAAGCACCCAATAGAGCTTTTGTTGAGACTAGTAGCGCCGTGACTCTGGGTGAAGTACACGAGAAAGAGAGAGAAGAGTAAGTCTGGGTCTTGATTCTTTGCTGATGGGAATGAGAGGGGTCAGGAACAAGATGGGCTCATCAAGTATGTGTGCGGGATATAACTTGCCGTCAAGCCGATTATTTTACCCCAGAACTTCGTGCCAGAAACAAGGGCCTTGGGTTAGAGTACAAGTCACATCGAGTGGATCTGGAGGGAACCCTGCTAGGCCGAGCGAGATAGCTGCTATTGGGTTGTTGCAGCCTTGCAGGGATGCGCATGAGGAAATTTCAGTCCACAAACGTAGTCTTTATGTTTTTCTTTGCATGGACACACTCAGCCTTCGTTTCTGATATCTAGTGCCACTATTTGTAGAAGTAGCTGATTTGGTCTAACCATACCGTTGCACACTGTAACCATCCCATCAAATTGGCTGCACACTATCGGGAAAGGCTTTCGCCCTACTTTATAAATAAAGCAAGCAGCCAAACCGATACATGATGACGAGAAGATCCTCTTACAAAGCAGGACAAAACAAAAATACATGAATACAAAAGTGTCCGCATCCTACCACAAAGCAACCAAGACTACCAACAAAGTAGGAGATCTGCCGCAAAGAGAAATCACCTGACCTCGTTTCGGCACTCACACCAAGTTGCCGCCGAAGAGGTCCCCCGGCCCTCCTGCTCTGGATCGTGGAGCCCGAACCTGCCTGCGGAAAATAAGGACTGCGAGTGGAACCAACGAGCACCCGTGCAAAAGAATCGGAGGCAAGTGAGTCCGCCCATGCCAAAGCCGAGGGAGGTCCACGCCAGGATCTGAAAAAGTCCACCAATGACGGCGCGGCGCGCCAGAAGAAACCTGAGCTCCATGATGATGCCCTCAGGAGGGAAAAAACACAACACGTTGCCATCACCGAGACCGAGTAGCCGATCAAGAGTTTTGACCCAGGGCCCTAGCATGGCAAGAGGGCCACAGCGACGCCCCCAAGAGGGACGCGACACCCATAGGTATTGTCGCTGCTAGTGCCGAAACACAAGGCTTTCGCTCGGAACCTCTCACGCGCGCTACAACGAGGTATCCCGAGCACTTTCCCACCGCGAGTGTAGACATGTTGCCACCAAGCCGGACCTCCAGAACACGATATAGGTACCGACACCAGGGTCACCCATCGCAACATCCTTTGCCACCCACATGGCCAAAACATGCCACCATTACCGCGACCAAGACGCCTGCTGAAGAACATATCTGACGGACTGCCACCCAGGGCCACCGCCCCAGCGTCTAGAAACTCCATCACTTTGTGACACCGTGGCCGACATGAATACGTTCGTCAGATAGATCATACCACAACCGGCGCCGGCGCCCCACCTTATCAGCGACAAGACCAAACCAGGGAGGCCATCCGATGATGGTAACAACAACCAAGAGCAGAGAATGGCGGCCACAACCCCCAAACCACGTCCGTCACTCTGGATCATCGACCCACACCTGGACCCAGATCTGGTCAGGTGTGCAGCCTTTGGGAAGATACTCCCGGCCCAAGGCCGGGCGAGGTAGCTAGCATCCCCTTGCCGTGGCTACATCACGAGGAGGATGCCGACAATGGCCACCTGCTGAGCCACTGAATCGAGCCAGTATCACCTCACTTGGACCAAGATCTGGGCCACGACATGGATCCTGATGGTGCTCTTCCAGATCAAGGCTAGGTATAGATCCACCCCTCTCGGCCATTAGCACTGTCGCCCGACATGGCTGACCTCCTACAAATGGCAAGAGAGTCCCACTGGGAGTGCCCCAGCCAACACCGACCACTGACACGGGATCCGGATGAAACGGAACTGCCGCCGTCGTGAGCAACCAACCTGCGAAGCCCATCGCGCTGTCAGGACTAAACCAGGTGTCGATAAGTTTCAGTTAGCTGTAGCAGATCAAGAGAAAACATTTCAGAAGAAATGGACGGTTATGATAGCTCCTCACAGTTACCGCTCGTCGCTAGCCGTTAGATCGAGTTGTAACTTTACCGTTAGCTGTTACTGTACCGTTTCACCCCGTTGCCGGGAGCTATCGCCTATAAAGCAGCCGGGCTGTGGCTGGCTCCAGCTATCGTTGCTTTTGCTAAGAATTGACATGATGGCCAAGTAAAACTTATACAAATACATATATATTCGAGATCTGGACGGAAATTCCCCAATCCTCTTCCTCCAAATCCCTAGATCGCATCCCCAAACTAGCTAGGTCCTGCAGATTTCAAAACTCCTCCTCAAGTACAAAAGTTACTATTGGAATATGCAGATCTATTTGAAGAGCCAAAAACACTACCACCACAGAGAGCTTTAGATCACAAAATTCCTCTAGTAACTGGTGCTACACCACCTCAGGTCAGGCCTTACAGAGTACCTCAGCACCAAAAGAAAGAAATGGAAGAGCAAATAAAAAAGCTGCTAGATGCACACTTGATAAAGCACAGTCAAAGCCCTTTTGCAGCCCCAATCCTCCTAGTTAAGAAAAAGGATGGATCTATGAGGTTATGTACAGACTACAGAAAGCTCAATGCTCTCACCATTAAAAACAAATTTCCTATACCAGTTATAGAAGATTTGTTGGATGAACTACATGGAACAAAATACTTCACAAAATTAGACTTAAGGTCTGGGTACCATCAGATCAGGATGTCACCTGAAGATATACCAAAAGCTGCTTTCAGAACATTCCTAGGGCATTTTGAATATTTGGTTATGCCATTTGGACTTTCAAATGCCCCTAGTACATTTCAGGAATTGATGAACACCATCTTTGCACCTTACTTGAGGAAGTTTGTACCGGTTTTCTTTGATGATATATTAATATTCAGCAGATCTCTCAAGGAACACTTGGAACATATCAAACTGGTAATGGAATTGCTCAGAGAAAATCAGCTATATGCAAAGATGTCCAAGTGTGTATTTGAAGTACAGCAAGTGGAGTATTTGGGTCATGTTATATCTGAAAAAGGTGTAGCAACAGACCCACAGAAAATTTCAGCTATTGCAGAATGGCCAACTCCTAAAAACATCGCTAAACTAAGAAGTTTTCTGGGTCTGGCTAGCTACTACAGAAGATTTATTAAAGGATATGGTGTGATCTGTAGACCCCTTCATGACTTGTTAAAAAAGGGCAACTTCTCATGGCAACCTGAGTATAGTACAGCTTTCCAACAACTAAAACATGCACTAACATCTGCTCTTGTGTCGGCTCTACCAGATTTCACACAACCTTTTGTGTTGGAAACTGATACTTGTGGCAAAGGGATTGGAGCTATGTTAATGCAGCAAGGAAGGCCTTACTCTGCCCTAGAAATGCTGCTCTGTCTACTTATGAAAAAGAGGCCTTGGCCATTTTGGAAGCTCTAAAGAGGTGGAGGCACTATCTCTTGGGCAAAGAGTTGATTATAAAAACAGACCGGCAGCCACTGAAATTTATGACTGACCAGAAAATTACTGAAGGAGTACAACATAAGTTGATGATGAAATTATTGGAATTTAACTTCACCATACAATATAAGAAAGGGATTCGGAATAAAGCGGCTGGTGCTTTGTCAAGACTGCTCCCTAAATGCATGGCCATCTCTGCTGCTACTCCTGTGTGGGCAGAAGAACTAGTTGATCGTTATCACAAGGACCCAGACAGCCTGCAGTTGTTGGAGAAATTGCTACTGAAGAAAGACCACACAGTATCAGATTATTCCCTTACAGCTGGCATTATAAGATATAAAGGAAAAAATTTGGTGGGCAACATTCTGGAGTTGAGAAACAAACTGCACTAGCACTGCATAGCTCTCCTGTGGGTGGTCACTCTGGAAGAAGAGCAACTTATCAAAGAGTAAAAAGCATTTTATACTGGCCTGGATTGAAATCAGCAGTAGAAGCTTTCATTGTTGCTTGTCCCATTTGCCAGAGAGCAAAACATGAAAACTGTCTGCAGCCTGGGTTGCTGGAGCCACTTCCTGTAGCTGACATGGCATGGCAACATATATCAATGGATTTTGTTGAAGGTCTGCCTAGTTCTCAGAGAAAAGATGTGATCATGGTAATAGTGGACAGATTTAGTGCCACTATTTGTAGTCTTTATGTTTTTCTTTGCATGGACACACTCAGCCTTCGTTTCGGCACTCACACCAAGTTGCCGCCGAAGAGGTCCCCCGGCCCTCCTGCTCTGGATCGTGGAGCCCGAACCTGCCTGCGGAAAATAAGGACTGCGAGTGGAACCAACAAGCACCCGTGCAAAAGAAGAGGATGCAAGTGAGTCCGCCCATGCCAAAGCCGAGGGATGTCCACGCCAGGATCTGAAAAAGTCCACCAATGACGGCGCGGCGCGCCAGAAGAAACCTGAGCTCCATGATGATGCCCTCAGGAGGGAAAAAACACAACACGTTGCCATCACCGAGACCGAGTAGCCGATCAAGAGTTTTGACCCAGGGCCCTAGCATGGCAAGAGGGCCACAGCGACGCCCCCAAGAGGGACGCGACACCCATAGGTATTGTCGCTGCTAGTGCCGAAACACAAGGCTTTCGCTCGGAACCTCTCACGCGCGCTACAACGAGGTATCCCGAGCACTTTCCCACCGCGAGTGTAGACATGTTGCCACCAAGCCGGACCTCCAGAACACGATATAGGTACCGACACCAGGGTCACCCATCGCAACATCCTTTGCCACCCACATGGCCAAAACATGCCACCATTACCGCGACCAAGACGCCTGCTGAAGAACATATCTGACGGACTGCCACCCAGGGCCACCGCCCCAGCGTCTAGAAACTCCATCACTTTGTGACACCGTGGCCGACATGAATACGTTCGTCAGATAGATCATACCACAACCGGCGCCGGCGCCCCACCTTATCAGCGACAAGACCAAACCAGGGAGGCCATCCGATGATGGTAACAACAACCAAGAGCAGAGAATGGCGGCCACAACCCCCAAACCACGTCCGTCACTCTGGATCATCGACCCACACCTAGACCCAGATCTGATCAGGTGTGCAGCCTTTGGGAAGATACTCCCGGCCCAAGGCCGGGCGAGGTAGCTAGCATCCCCTTGCCGTGGCTACATCACGAGGAGGATGCCGACAATGGCCACCCGCTGAGCCACTGAATCGAGCCAGTATCACCTCACTTGGACCAAGATCTGGGCCACGGCATGGATCCTGATGGTGCTCTTCCAGATCAAGGCTAGGTATAGATCCACCCCTCTCGGCCATTAGCACTGTCGCCCGACATGGCTGACCTCCTACAAATGGCAAGAGAGTCCCACCGGGAGTGCCCTAGCCACCACCGACCACTGACACGGGATCCGGATGAAACGGAACTGCCGCCGTCGTGAGCAACCAACCTGCGAAGCCCATCGCGCTGTCAGGACTAAACCAGGTGTCGATAAGTTTCAGTTAGCTGTAGCAGATCAAGAGAAAACATTTCAGAAGAAATGGACGGCTATGATAGCTCCTCACAGTTACCGCTCGTCGCTAGCCATTAGATCGAGTTGTAACTTTACCGTTAGCTGTTACTGTTCCGTTTCACCCCGTTGCCGGGAGCTATCGCCTATAAAGCAGCCGGGCTGTGGCTGGCTAGAGCTATCGTTGCTTTTGCTAAGAATTGCCATGATGGCCAAGTAAAACTTATACAAATACATATATATTCGAGATCTGGACGGAAATTCCCCAATCCTCTTCCTCCAAATCCCTAGATCGCATCCCCAAACTAGCTAGGTCCTGCAAATTTCAAAACTCCTCCTCAAGTACAAAAGTTACTATTGGAATATGCAGATCTATTTGAAGAGCCAAAAACACTACCACCACAGAGAGCTTTAGATCACAAAATTCCTCTAGTAACTGGTGCTACACCACCTCAGGTCAGGCCTTACAGATTACCTCAGCACCAAAAGAAAGAAATGGAAGAGCAAATAAAAAAGCTGCTAGATGCACACTTGATAAAGCACAGTCAAAGCCCTTTTGCAGCCCCAATCCTCCTAGTTAAGAAAAAGGATGGATCTATGAGGTTATGTACAGACTACAGAAAGCTCAATGCTCTCACCATTAAAAACAAATTTCCTATACCAGTTATAGAAGATTTGTTGGATGAACTACATGGAGCAAAATACTTCACAAAATTAGACTTAAGGTCTGGGTACCATCAGATCAGGATGTCACCTGAAGATATACCAAAAGCTGCTTTCAGAACATTCCTAGGGCATTTTGAATATTTGGTTATGCCATTTGGACTTTCAAATGCCCCTAGTACATTTCAGGAATTGATGAACACCATCTTTGCACCTTACTTGAGGAAGTTTGTACCGGTTTTCTTTGATGATATATTAATATTCAGCAGATCTCTCAAGGAACACTTGGAACATATCAAACTGGTAATGGAATTGCTCAGAGAAAATCAGCTATATGCAAAGATGTCCAAGTGTGTATTTGAAGTACAGCAAGTGGAGTATTTGGGTCATGTTATATCTGAAAAAGGTGTAGCAACAGACCCACAGAAAATTTCAGCTATTGCAGAATGGCCAACTCCTAAAAACATCACTAAACTAAGAAGTTTTCTGGGTCTGGCTAGCTACTACAGAAGATTTATTAAAGGATATGGTGTGATCTGTAGACCCCTTCATGACTTGTTAAAAAAGGGCAACTTCTCATGGCAACCTGAGCATAGTACAGCTTTCCAACAACTAAAACATGCACTAACATCTGCTCTTGTGTCGGCTCTACCAGATTTCACACAACCTTTTGTGTTGGAAACTGATACTTGTGGCAAAGGGATTGGAGCTATGTTAATGCAGCAAGGAAGGCCTTACTCTGCCCTGGAAATGCTGCTCTATCTACTTATGAAAAAGAGGCCTTGGCCATTTTGGAAGCTCTAAAGAGGTGGAGGCACTATCTCTTGGGCAAAGAGTTGATTATAAAAACAGACCGGCAGCCACTGAAATTTATGACTGACCAGAAAATTACTGAAGGAGTACAACATAAGATGATGATGAAATTATTGGAATTTAACTTCACCATACAATATAAGAAAGGGATTCGGAATAAAGCGGCTGGTGCTTTGTCAAGACTGCTCCCTAAATGCATGGCCATCTCTGCTGCTACTCCTGTGTGGGCAGAAGAACTAGTTGACAGTTATCACAAGGACCCAGACAGCCTGCAGTTGTTGGAGAAATTGCTACTGAAGAAAGACCACACAGTATCAGATTATTCCCTTACAGCTGGCATTATAAGATATAAAGGAAAAAATTTGGTGGGCAACATTCTGGAGTTGAGAAACAAACTGCACTAGCACTGCATAGCTCTCCTGTGGGTGGTCACTCTGGAAGAAGAGCAACTTATCAAAGAGTAAAAAGCATTTTATACTGGCCTGGATTGAAATCAGCAGTAGAAGCTTTCATTGTTGCTTGTCCCATTTGCCAGAGAGCAAAACATGAAAACTGTCTGCAGCCTGGGTTGCTGGAGCCACTTCCTGTAGCTGACATGGCATGGCAACATATATCAATGGATTTTGTTGAAGGTCTGCCTAGTTCTCAGGGAAAAGATGTGATCATGGTAATAGTGGACAGATTTAGTGCAACTATTTGTAGTCTTTATGTTTTTCTTTGCATGGACACACTCAGCCTTCGTTTCGGCACTCACACCAAGTTGCCGCCGAAGAGGTCCCCCGGCCCTCCTGCTCTGGATCGTGGAGCCCGAACCTGCCTGCGGAAAATAAGGACTGCGAGTGGAACCAACAAGCACCCGTGCAAAAGAATCGGATGCAAGTGAGTCCGCCCATGCCAAAGCCGAGGGATGTCCACGCCAGGATCTGAAAAAGTCCACCAATGACGGCGCGGCGCGCCAGAAGAAACCTGAGCTCCATGATGATGCCCTCAGGAGGGAAAAAACACAACACGTTGCCATCACCGAGACCGAGTAGCCGATCAAGAGTTTTGACCCAGGGCCCTAGCATGGCAAGAGGGCCACAGCGACGCCCCCAAGAGGGACGCGACACCCATAGGTATTGTCGCTGCTAGTGCCGAAACACAAGGCTTTCGCTCGGAACCTCTCACGCGCGCTACAACGAGGTATCCCGAGCACTTTCCCACCGCGAGTGTAGACATGTTGCCACCAAGCCGGACCTCCAGAACACGATATAGGTACCGACACCAGGGTCACCCATCGCAACATCCTTTGCCACCCACATGGCCAAAACATGCCACCATTACCGCGACCAAGACGCCTGCTGAAGAACATATCTGACGGACTGCCACCCAGGGCCACCGCCCCAGCGTCTAGAAACTCCATCACTTTGTGACACCGTGGCCGACATGAATACGTTCGTCAGATAGATCATACCACAACCGGCGCCGGCGCCCCACCTTATCAGCGACAAGACCAAACCAGGGAGGCCATCCGATGATGGTAACAACAACCAAGAGCAGAGAATGGCGGCCACAACCCCCAAACCACGTCCGTCACTCTGGATCATCGACCCACACCTGGACCCAGATCTGGTCAGGTGTGCAGCCTTTGGGAAGATACTCCCGGCCCAAGGCCGGGCGAGGTAGCTAGCATCCCCTTGCCGTGGCTACATCACGAGCAGGATGCCGACAATGGCCACCTGCTGAGCCATTGAATCGAGCCAGTATCACCTCACTTGGACCAAGATCTGGGCCACGACATGGATCCTGATGGTGCTCTTCCAGATCAAGCCTAGGTATAGATCCACCCCTCTCGGCCATTAGCACTGTCGCCCGACATGGCTGACCTCCTACAAATGGCAAGAGAGTCCCACTGGGAGTGCCCCAGCCACCACCGACCACTGACACGGGATCCGGATGAAACGGAACTGCCGCCGTCGTGAGCAACCAACCTGCGAAGCCCATCGCGCTGTCAGGACTAAACCAGGTGTCGATAAGTTTCAGTTAGCTGTAGCAGATCAAGAGAAAACATTTCAGAAGAAATGGACGGTTATGATAGCTCCTCACAGTTACCGCTCGTCGCTAGCCGTTAGATCGAGTTGTAACTTTACCGTTAGCTGTTACTGTACCGTTTCACCCCGTTGCCGGGAGCTATCGCCTATAAAGCAGCCGGGCTGTGGCTGGCTCCAGCTATCGTTGCTTTTGCTAAGAATTGCCATGATGGCCAAGTAAAACTTATACAAATACATATATATTCGAGATCTGGACGGAAATTCCCCAATCCTCTTCCTCCAAATCCCTAGATCGCATCCCCAAACTAGCTAGGTCCTGCAGATTTCAAAACTCCTCCTCAAGTACAAAAGTTACTATTGGAATATGCAGATCTATTTGAAGAGCCAAAAACACTACCACCACAGAGAGCTTTAGATCACAAAATTCCTCTAGTAACTGGTGCTACACCACCTCAGGACAGGCCTTACAGAGTACCTCAGCACCAAAAGAAAGAAATGGAAGAGCAAATAAAAAAGCTGCTAGATGCACACTTGATAAAGCACAGTCAAAGCCCTTTTGCAGCCCCAATCCTCCTAGTTAAGAAAAAGGATGGATCTATGAGGTTATGTACAGACTACAGAAAGCTCAATGCTCTCACCATTAAAAACAAATTTCCTATACCAGTTATAGAAGATTTGTTGGATGAACTACATGGAGCAAAATACTTCACAAAATTAGACTTAAGGTCTGGGTACCATCAGATCAGGATGTCACCTGAAGATATACCAAAAGCTGCTTTCAGAACATTCCTAGGGCATTTTGAATATTTGGTTATGCCATTTGGACTTTCAAATGCCCCTAGTACATTTCAGGAATTGATGAACACCATCTTTGCACCTTACTTGAGGAAGTTTGTACCGGTTTTCTTTGATGATATATTAATATTCAGCAAATCTCTCAAGGAACACTTGGAACATATCAAACTGGTAATGGAATTGCTCAGAGAAAATCAGCTATATGCAAAGATGTCCAAGTGTGTATTTGAAGTACAGCAAGTGGAGTATTTGGGTCATGTTATATCTGAAAAAGGTGTAGCAACAGACCCACAGAAAATTTCAGCTATTGCAGAATGGCCAACTCCTGAAAACATCACTAAACTAAGAAGTTTTCTGGGTCTGGCTAGCTACTACAGAAGATTTATTAAAGGATATGGTGTGATCTGTAGACCCCTTCATGACTTGTTAAAAAAGGGCAACTTCTCATGGCAACCTGAGCATAGTACAGCTTTCCAACAACTAAAACATGCACTAACATCTGCTCTTGTGTCGGCTCTACCAGATTTCACACAACCTTTTGTGTTGGAAACTGATGCTTGTGGCAAAGGGATTGGAGCTATGTTAATGCAGCAAGGAAGGCCTCACTCTGCCCTAGAAATGCTGCTCTGTCTACTTATGAAAAAGAGGCCTTGGCCATTTTGGAAGCTCTAAAGAGGTGGAGGCACTATCTCTTGGGCAAAGAGTTGATTATAAAAACAGACCAGCAGTCACTGAAATTTATAACTGACCAGAAAATTACTGAAGGAGTACAACATAAGTTGATGATGAAATTATTGGAATTTAACTTCACCATACAATATAAGAAAGGGATTCGGAATAAAGCGGCTGGTGCTTTGTCAAGACTGCTCCCTAAATGCATGGCCATCTCTGCTGCTACTCCTGTGTGGGCAGAAGAACTAGTTGACAGTTATCACAAGGACCCAGACAGCCTGCAGTTGTTGGAGAAATTGCTACTGAAGAAAGACCACACAGTATCAGATTATTCCCTTACAGCTGGCATTATAAGATATAAAGGAAAAAATTTGGTGGGCAACATTCTGGAGTTGAGAAACAAACTGCACTAGCACTGCATAGCTCTCCTGTGGGTGGTCACTCTGGAAGAAGAGCAACTTATCAAAGAGTAAAAAGCATTTTATACTGGCCTGGATTGAAATCAGCAGTAGAAGCTTTCATTGTTGCTTGTCCCATTTGCCAGAGAGCAAAACATGAAAACTGTCTGCAGCCTGGGTTGCTGGAGTCACTTCCTGTAGGTGACATGGCATGGCAACATATATCAATGGATTTTGTTGAAGGTCTGCCTAGTTCTCAGGGAAAAGATGTGATCATGGTAACAGTGGACAGGTTTACCAAATATGCACATTTCATTCCCTTGTCTCACCCTTATACAGTACTCAGTGTGGCTCAAGCGTTTGTGGATAATATAATTAGACTGCATGGCCCTCCCAAGATGATCATATCTGATAGGGACAGAATTTTTACTAGTCAACTATGGAGAGATATTTTTGCAGCCCTTAAAGTAGAACTGAGGTACAACACAGCATACCATCCACAAACTGATGGTCAAACTGAGAGAGTAAATCAGTGCCTGGAAACTTCCTTGAGATGCATGACAACTTCAGCACCTAAGAAGTGGTTTTCTTTGTTATCTCTAGCTGAGTTCTGGTATAACACTACTTACCACACATCAATCAAGATGTCTCCCTTCCAGGCCTTATATGGTTTTCCTCCACCACTAATCTCAGAGCTGGCCATTCCTGGTCCTGATGATCCAGAGGCACAAGACTTTCTGTCAGCCAAACAACATATCTTGCAACAACTGAAAGAGAACTTGTTGCTGGCTCAGAACAGGATGAAGAAATTTACAGACACCAAGAGAAGTGCAAGAACCTTTCAAGTGGGAGATCCTGTCTACGTCAAAATGGCACCTTACAGACTAGCTGCATTTGGGTTCAGGGGAGCACTGAAATTACAGAACAAGTTCTATGGACCTTTTCTTGTGATACAAAAAGTGGGCAATTCTGCATACAGATCAGCTGCCAGATAAAGTGCAAATACACCCTGTTTTTCATGTCAGCCAGCTGAAGAAACACATAGGGGACAAGTCCATTCCAAGCACTAACCTACCATTGGTGAATGCGGATGGTACAGTGAAAATGGGGCCAGCCGAAGTGCTTCAAGTACATCAAGTTCCTAGACGCAATGTACCAGTGGTCCAATGGTTGATTCGATGGGTTAACTTGCCACCTGAGGATGCAACATGGTAGGATGTGGACTTCATCAAGTACACTTACCCCGAGTTCTTCAGTACCACTACACGCGCATGGAGGCGAGAAGCAACATCGTCTTGAGGTCACGTCGAGACCCAAGAAGGGAGCAATGTCAGGACTGAACCAGGTGTCGATAAGTTTCAGTTAGCTGTAGCAGATCAAGAGAAAACGCTTCAGAAGAAATGGACGGCTATGATAGCTCCTCACAGTTACCGCTCGTCGCTAGCCGTTAGATCGAGTTGTAACTTTACCGTTAGCTGTTACTGTACCGTTTCACCCCGTTTCCAGGAGCTATCGCCTATAAAGCAGCCGGGCTGTGGCTGGCCACAGCTATCGTTGCTTTTCCTAAGAATTGCCATGATGGCCAAGTAAAACTTATACAAATACATATATGTTCGAGATCTGGGCGGAAATTCCCCAATCCTCTTCCTCCAAATCCCTAGACCGCATCCCCAAACTAGCTAGGTCCTGACATGCGCCTGCACCAGACTTGCGTGACCCCACCGCCGACGTCCGTCACCGCACCGCCGCGCCCAACGCCGCCAGCCCACGCCTGGCACCATCGAGCTAGGGGAGAGGAGACCCTGCTGCTGCCCGCGCCGGTCGAGCTTTGCCTGGAGGCCCACCTTGGCCGCAAGGAGAGAGGATGGGGGTGGGGGCCGAGATTCGGTGGCACTAGGGTTAGCCCCCGGGTCGCTCGCAGGAGCGATGCGGGAGGGGAAGGTGGAGGGGGGAGGGGGATGTGGGATGAGAACGGCTGCACACTTTGCGCCAAGAACTCGGGAAGTATGTGATCAATTAAGGCCAAAACCGTTTCGAAGAAAAAAAACATCCATGTGGACATGTGGTTGCCATGTCAGCATACCTTAAATGCTAGCGCTTGGATTATTGTGTACAAGGTGATTTTTTTGTTGCAAACTCATTGGCGTCACAATGAGGCATTTATGGTTGTCTCTAATGAAAGTATCATAACTAGTATCACGCATATGTCAACTAAACAATTTTGATAAGATGACTTAGATTTAAATAAACAAAAAGAGGGTTGAGTATAGGTCATGTAAGATATTAAGCTATGATACTATGCATTTTAGAGGTAGTATCATACACTAATCATATGCGTGAAACGAACTTATGATACTATTCATTATGGGCATCCTAAAAGCAAGCAATAGAAGTCCAAAGTGCTTTGGATGGAATCTACAATATCACTAAGCTCCCTATGGGTAAAAAGGCTCGCAATCAATTGAGGTGTCCAATTTAAATTAATTGGGTCATCCAATTTTGAAAAAGTCAACAATTTCTCAAAACTCTCATTCAGTTCTTTTATACTATACACTATACACTATGTTTCCTAATTTTTAAGTCCTCACAATTCGTTGAGTTTTTCAATTTAGAACTTGGTCACTTGATTTTGACCGAGTCAATAATTTCTCAAGGAGCTCTCCCATTTAATTATTTTAATTCAGTATATTCCCTAATTTTGAAGCTCTTTTATTTGATTGAGATATTCAACTTTGAATTTGGTTTACGATTTTGATCGGCCGATGATTTTTCAAATCAATCAACACCAACCGGCTAGAAAAAACATATCAACCCTGTGCACCTCTTACCACCTAGAAAAAAGAAGCGTCACTATGTGATGATACTATAGCACCAATACAGTACATGTAGCCACCGACACAGAAATTACCCACAAAAATATGAGTTGATTAGCGCATGACATACAATCACACCATGAAAGGCCACCAAATAACCACATTATTATCTCCCCATCCGCCAAACTAAATATTCCACCAGTTCCAAAATACAAGTGGTATTACTTCTTTGAAAAGTCAATTTCTTTTAACTTTGACCAAGTTTAGAGTCAAAAATATCGACACCCAAAATATTAAGCCAAAAAATTATGGAAATTCATTTCATTTTGAATCTAATAACACCAATTTGATATTGAGAATTTTGATATAGTTCTTCATAAATTTAATCAAACTTAAAGTGGTTGTACTTTTCAGGAAAGTAACACACCATACATATTTTAAAACAAAATGAGTAATCTTTTTTAGAATGCCAACAACATCAACAACGCACCAAAGCGCGCCCAACACTTCTAATTTGAAACCACACCTTTTTTTTTTCCTTTTTTGCGAGGAAATTTGAAACCACACCCATATGAAAGGAGCAACACGCGCAGACCACGAGAAAGCAGACTGTTTTGTGCATCTAGCAGGTTAATTATTATTCCCTCTGTATCAAAATGTAAGTCTATACAGAGGGGCTCTCTTACATGCATTGTTTCCTTTCACGTAACCACGAGTCCAGGACGGACAGCGATCCGGCAGATCAGGCAGGTTTCTTCAAAGCAATTTTACCCGCGGATCGGCGTAACATGGAGCCCACGGTTGGAAGTTTGTGTATATTCCCAGCGAATGTGACAGGCCTGCCTGACTAGCTGCACGCTGCCATGCATGGCTGCACTCAACTAGTGTACTGGGCACGTACACTCGAATGATGGGCGCCATGCCATCGCGTCAGCGGTAATCGTACTGTAGCATGTATGCAGTGGTTGGCAGTTCATTACCATGTAAAATCCAAATGAGAACATATAAATTTGAAGGTAGGACATGGATAAATACCTCACTAGCTACCAAGAAATTTCCAACCATTTCTTCCACTTGTCCGGTTGCTTCAGTCTCAGCAGAATAATTCTTTTTAAATCTGTAATCCACAAGTGATCAATGGAGGAATCAATAAAAGACATAGAGCATGAAATATCGGTTCGCCGAAATAACGGTTCGCCGCACGTATCTTCTTCCTCAGTATCCCACGACAGAAGACAAAGCACGAGCTTTCATTCATGGCGATGACAGCAATCTGCAGCGGATAGTTTCAGTTTTTAGATACACACATTAAAAATGGAAAAATCAAAGCCGGACGGATCCCTGACTCTCCCTACGTGTCCCGGCGTAGACAGAAACCGAAGGACAGGGAAATATAATACATATATGTGGTACTTTTGCCAAATTTTAGGCATGGCGGCCTCCAAACCTCGCCATATAGCTGGCTTTGCCCCTGGGTGCAACCGATGTGAGACGATCTCTGGGAATTATTCAATCGATTTGATTGGCTGCCTACTAGTAGGATTTGTCATACACGAGGAACATTTTCTACCTTTTTCTTTGCTCTTTGGGAAGCCATACGTGGCTTCTTTTCTTTCCGTTCGAAATATACTAAACTTGGAAGATGAACTTCACAATAACTAATAAAAGGTTATGTGACAATATCACGGAGAGAGAGAATGATAGAAACTCCTACCTAACAACCACACAACCCCCTGAGTCGCCTCCTACGGCGAGTCGAGGGAGAAACCCTAGCCGCCGCCACTACCTCCCCCTGCTCCTCCTCGTCTCGCCGCCGTCGTAAGGCGACCCCGGCGAAGCCCGGGCAGGCCCGGGGAAGGCGACGGAGGGGAACTACCCTGCCAACGCACCCTAGGTTTGCGGTGAGGTGTCGGACGGTGAAACAGCTTCTCCAGGCGGCAAGGCGCCATATCATGGTGACATGGCGGCTCCCCGGAGGAGAAGCAAACGTGAGACAGCTTGCCCCGCGGAGATCACTTGAGGAGATTCGGCTAGGACATTCTTCTGATTTGAGCTTTCACCAGATCTCTCCCGACTCCTCCTCCCGACCCCGTGCGGCCGCCACCGGGCCACACCGGGCGGCCACCTCCCGACCTCCCCTCGACTCCCCGTGCATCCCCCTCCCTCCGCCGCAGCCGGCAACGTCGCTGAGCGAAGGCCTCGTGGCCCGGCGGCGGCGGACCTCCTCTGGCGTCCTGAGATCTGAGGCGGCGGCAGCCTGATTTGGATCTCCCTCCTGACGAGGATGGCAGGCAGCGGCAGTCGGGGCGCAGCGGGGGGCTTGGCTGCAGCCGGCGGGAGTAGTACGAGATGACGACAGCGGCGGCCGGGGCGCATCCCGGGCTCGATCTAGGACCTTCGGGTCTAGGCGGGCGGCTGCCGTTATGTCCTCAAACTGCTGCATCTCATCGGATTCGGCGACGGCTCGCTGAAGCACTCCGGGTCTGCATCGCATCACGAGGATTATGGCGGTGGTGGTCATCTCCTACGTCGGAGGTGGTCGACCTGAGACTGGATGATCGGATCTCGAGATCTGTAATCTAGTCCCGACTGCGAGTCGGGGAGACATAGTTGCTGGTGAAAACCGAGCCGATGGCGGACGATGGCGGCGTTCTGCGCCGTTACCTTGATGAAGGCATCGTTCTGTAACTACTGTCGACCCACTCGTGCTGCTCCGGGGGAAACCCTATGATTTGGTTTTCCAGATCGGACGATGGCGGCACTGCGGTGTCGTTTCTCTCTTGGGAGCATACTTCGTGGAGCAGCGCTGGAAGTCAGAGGTAGGAGGTGGAGCGGTTTCGTCTTGCACGGAGCTTCGGTGGAGTTGTCAAGTCATGCCTGGGCGACAGGTGCTACGCTTTGTCATGCCTGGTCGGCAGGTGCTACGCACGACAGATCTTCCAGAGACTTCAAGTTGTGTCGGCTGGTGGTACTTGGCAGCATGGTACTGAGGTGTACCGGCGGCGACCACAACGTGCTAAGTAGTTCACGCGCAGGGTGGTGGTGATGTTAGGCACCGTGGTGGTGTCAACGGCAACTAAACCGGGCAAGGATGATGCGTCAGTACAACTCTGAAGATGGAGTGGTGGCAGTTGGCGGCGGCGGCCTCTGAGAGCGCGCCGGACCGGTGTGTGCCCCATACCCAGCAAGTGGTTTGGTTGGGGCCTCAGGTCTTAGATGTTAGGCTTGACTGCGAGGTCTGTGGTATTAGGCCCGGACTATCAGCATCTCTTCATCAACTGGATAGGAGTAGCGACAGATGTTGCCTAGACGGTGGCTTCAGACATACTGTTGTATTTCTTTATACAGTCTTTTGTGAATAATTAATAAAGTGGCTGCATGCATCGCCCAGATGCAGAGGCCGGGGGTCTTCCTCCTTTTCTAAACAAAAGGACATGCCGCTTACCTCGGATGCGTGTGGTAGTCTGGCCTCAAATCGGTTCAGTAGGACGGGGGAGCAAGTTATTGCGTGTGGTGGTGCTATGTCACTTGAGTTGTTCGTCACTCCAGATTCAGTACCTACTACCGGCGACTCATTCTAGCGAGGTTGCAGGATACAGTCAGAAGGCTTCTTTGTGGGTTTTGGTGGTTCTTACTCTGACTAGTTTGCCTTCGGTGGTGAGATGCAATCAATGGACGATGGCTTGACGCAGATGATATGGCTGTGCATGTAGCTGATGGGATTGTAGAAAATTTATGGCGACAACACATGCTTGACTCCGATTTGATGGTTCTTCTTGACTACCCGGTCTCGAGCTCCACGATGAGAAACGTAGGTATGACCGAGTGGATTATAACTGGGAAATGCGATGTTTTTGCATCGTTACATTGTTGAAGGCATTGCTCAAATATGCTTGCACATGCTTTTTAGCGTGAAAACCTAGAATGGCCTCTGGTGGTTGGATGTGGTGACGATGGCGCTTGAGCGTGGTTCCCTTTCTGAAGGCATTGCTGTTGAAGAATATCGTTGTCCTTGCGGTTTTGAAGATGATTGATGTGAATAAGGACATTGTTGTAGTTTATCAATTGTTATGTTGATCGCTTTGGTGATTTTTCTTTTCCTTCACATCGGTATAATTTTGGTCTCATATGACTTTATTATGCAGAGCTCAGGTGTGTGCGCTCATTGTGTTTGTATATGCTTCATTTTAGTCAACAAAATATCATCTGCACACAAGCATGTTACTAGTTTGTTCCTTGTTGTTTGGATATGAAAAGGACAAGTCATGCACGTGCAAAGTTCCCCAAGAAAGAACATGTCCGTGCATGATTAATGCATGTCGTAAACTTATATGCGACATATTTTGTAGGTGCAACATGGATGAGCAAAATCCTTTTGGTGTCCCCCGCAAAAATCAATGCTTTCGGGATATTAATACTCGTACCTACGTCTCCTAGCTAGCACGCGGAAATATATTGCTTTCCGCAGCACCCCCAAGCGCCAAACATATGTCTTTTCGGTCCACAAACGCAGTCTTTTCTCTTGCATGGAAGAAAATCAACCGTCTTTCACTTGATTGCATTGGCTACGGATATCTGGTGCTACAGAAGTAGCTGATTTAGTCTAAGAGCATCTCCAGCGCCCCCAACATCCCCCCCCCCCCGGCCAACTTTTAGGCAAAAAAAACGGCTCAGTCGCGTCTTCAGGAGCCCAATTTTTGCCCGTTCGGGCCGAAACTAGCGCCGGCGGACCCAAACTAAACCCGGCGCGCTGGGGGCGCCCGGGGAATCGTTTTTGGCGCGAAAGAATGGCGGGCCCACCGAGTCAGCGACCCCCGCGCATCGTCGTCCTCAACGCCTCGTTTCCCGCGGGGAATCAATGCCAAGGCTGCCGGCGGTCAGCCTTCCATTGATTCCTCACGGGCGGCGCAGTGCGGCGACGCGCCCTCTCCCGCCACACGTACACACGTTTGCCCCCCCCCCCCCCGGCCGCTATAAACCCCCCCCCTCCCTCGTCGGTGGACGCACTAGCCCCGCAACCCTTCTCTCGCCGCTGCCGCCAACGCTCTCTCTTCCCCTCACTCCCCGTCTAGCCACTGCGTGCACGCCATGGGAGAGCAGTTCCCGTGATGGAGCGGCGGCCAACGGCTTCGGCCGCCACCACCTGCATGAGTGGGAAGCCAACCTCCTCCACGAGGCGAACTACCCAGCGTCGCCCAACATGCGCGTGTCGGGGTGGTGGAGGCTTAGCGCCGGGGGCGTCCCAGTCCCCCCGCAGCCCGATATCAACCACCCCGCCTACTTCCACGACGAAATCGAACGCGTTTGGGCCTCTCTGACGGAGGAGGAGCGGGGCCTCCCAGAGTACGCTGAAGACGACCACGCGCACTGGGTGGCGTACATCCAACGCCAGCAGGAGGAGCGGCTCGCCTCCACCAACAACGCAGCAGTGGTGAGGGGGCGCAACAACAGCGACGGCCGCTGCCTGTGGTGGGGCGCCCCCGGCCGCACACTCCACGCCATCCTCGACTACCTCGAGAGCAGCAACGATCCGCCGCTCGAGTACCTGGCGGCCCCCGCCGGAGTGGCGGCCCGTGGCTGCTGAGGCGGGTCCTCCTCCTCCTCCCGTTCCTCTGGGTCGCCGGCGCTCGTCAGCATCAAGGCCGAGCCTGTGGAAACGCCGCTCGACCAGCGCACCCGCGGCACCCCCCTCGTCATCAACGATGGCGGTTGTGCCTCCTCAGTGCCTACCTCCCGCCTCGTGAAGCCAAAGACGGAGCTGGGGCTCGCCGCCGTGAAGAGCGAGCACGATGACATGCCCGCACTCGACGACGAGGCCGCCATGAAGTGGGCGCGGGAGGATTGGGCCCGGCTGGAGACGGAGCGCCAGCGCCGCGCCCTAGAGGAGATCGCCGCTCGCCGCCGTGGCCGCGACGAGGGAGGCGTCATCGTCCTCAAGGATAGCGACGACGACGCGCCACCGCTGGCCAAACCAGTCTGCCAGGGCGACCCTGGGGCAGGGGTCCAGCAGGGACGACCACGGTGTGAAGAAGGAGAAGGAGGACGACCACGGCGGCGACTTCGACGCCTTCAGCAAGCTCTTCGGCCTTTAGGCGGCGGCAGCAGTGTTTTTTCCTTTTAGTACATTTTTATGTTTTCAATACGCAAAAAACGCCTAAATATCGCCGAATCTATGTCCTATTTGCCGAATTTTGTCCATGTATGTTTTCAAAAATATTTACCAACCATCGACTGGGGGCGACCTGGGGGCGGCGGCTAACCCGATCGCCCCCACGCCGAAATTATCGCCGGTTCGTCCCAGGGCGGCGCTATTTCCAGCCCCTGGGGGCCGAACGGCTGGAGATGCTCTAACCATACTGTTGCACATTGTAAACATCTATCCCTGTTCTGTAGCCACAAGCTAAGTGTCCAGTGAATTCGTTGGCCATGATAGAATTGCATTAAGAAACCCAGTTCGTCGATTGTGGTAAGGAAACGACTTGGATCTGACACGCCCACCCTCTCCCTCCACGCCACCGCCGAGCTCCCCCTCATCCCTCCTCTCTCACCGCCGCCAGAGGGCCTCGCCAGGCAAAGCTCGCCTGGGCCGGCAGCGGCTGGCTCTCCTCGTTCCCCTGTATGTAGAGGTGGGGTGCAGGCATTCCTCTTCAACCGGGGCGCGGCGCGGGCGCCGGGCGCCGCGGCACGACGCCGCGCTGGTGCACTGGAGGCCACTGGCCAGGTGGTTGTGTCTCATGTGGTACAGACGGCGGGGGGTCGCGCTGTGGCAAGCTGTGGTGCCACGGATCTGGCACGTGGGGAGCTGCTACGGCGTGGGCTGGGGGCGGCGCGGCCTGGCGTTTCCCGGCGGCGTGCGCCGGCTGCTAGCAGCGAGGTGGCTGGCGGCCGTTCTCCCGGGTTGAAAGTGCGTTATATCGACTAGAGGGGGGGTGAATAGGCAATTTTTATAAATTCTTCACTGAGGAATTTGTGGGTGAGGAAATTCCTTAGCGAAGAACTACTTGCAGCGGAATAAGTACTCACAAGTATGCATAGCAGAGCACAAGCATAGTCATCATGAGGAAATGAAAACAAGCACAGAGTACAGAAAGCGTAAACACAGGATAACACATGATGAAGACAAACAGACTAAGGAAATTGAACTGAGGAAATTGAGAAAGTCTTCAGTCAAAGTCTTCAGACACAGATATGAACAATTGCACAACACACGAATGAGGAAATGAAAGAGTTGAGGAAATAGAACCAGTTGGGTTGGTGAAGACAATGATTTGGTAGACCAGTTCCAACTGCTGTCTCAGTTGTACGTCTAGTTGGAGCGGCTAGGTATTTAAACCTGAGGACACCAGTCCCGGACACACAGTCCTCACCGTATTCTCCTTGAACTAAGGTCACACAGACCTCGCCCAATCACTCATGGTAAGTCTTCAGGTGACTTCCAAACCTTCACAAACTCGGTCACTCGGCGATCCACAATTTCCTCTTGGATGCTCTAGACCATGACGCCTAACCGTCTGAAAGAAGAACAGTCTTCAAAGGTAACAGGCGTCGGATCCACGCAGGATCAATCTCTTCAGTGATGCTCAATCACTTTGGGTTTTTAGGTGTTTGGGTTTGGGGTTTTTCCTCACTTGATGATTTTCGCTCAAAGCCCTCGGAGGATGGGATGCTCTCAAATGACAAGTGTCAGTTTATCTCGGAGCAGCCAACCAGCTAGTGGTTGTAGGGGGTGGCTATTTATAGCCAAGGGAGCAGCCCGCATGATAAGACATAAATTCCCTTCAATGATATGACCGTTAGGTGGGTAGATATTTTGGGACAGCTGGCGCATAGCACAGCAACGGTCAAAAATTTGAGTATCAAATTCCTCAGGGCTATCATGTTCCTCACTGTGTAGGCAATCCGCACTGGCGAATTCCTAACTCCTCAGTCAGAACAAATTCCTCAGAGACCAGAGGAACTTCGTCTCTGTCACTGAAGAATATGACTGAACTGTATGAGCTTTCCAATGGCTTCACTCGAAGGGATTGGTAGGTGTAGGATTTTTAGTTGAGCATCACATGGAAATTTTTCCTTAGTATTTCCTCGACCCCCTTTAACAGTACGGTGTTTCCTATGACTGAAGAAAGAGAAAATGAAACTACGAAAACAAAAGTCTTCACGCTTCATATTCCTCAAATGAATACCAAGTCTTCAAGGTCACACCAATTTCTTAACTATCAAAGTATTCAGAAATCCAAAGTCTTCAATCGAAGAACTTCATTTTTAGGGGTCGAATTTCTCTGTAATTATCAAACTCCTCATAGACTTATAGATCTGTGTACACTCACAAACGCATTAGTCCCTTAACCTATAAGTCTTCAATACACCAAAATCACTAAGGGGCACTAGATGCACTTACACGGGTGGGTGGAGGCAAGAAAGTGGAGGAGCGGTGGAGACCTTGGCCTCGGACGGTGGTGGTGGCGCGATGTGTGGAGAGCCGATGTGGGCGCGGGGATGGCATAGTGGATGCGGCTACTCGGCAGCCGGAGCTTCCGGTTGCCTTGGGCAGCCTCCCATCTGGATCTGGGATGCCCAGATCTGATGGGGTGGTGTCCTCCTCTCCCGGGTGCGTTGGCTGGCAGTTTGAAGGCGACGCGGACTAGCCACCGGTCCGAGAGTTTGACGTGGTCCTTCTGCACGGGGTTCGTTGCTCCTCGTGCGACGCTCGAAGCTCGCTCGTCATGGAGTCAGTGCATGGCTCTGGGCCGCCTCAGTTCTGGCCAAGGGTAGGAGCATGCGGTTCAATTGGGGGGCTGTGACAGCCTGGATTTGCCTTCTCCCTTTCTCCGGACTTTCATTTGCATTTGCTTTGGATTTGGATTTTTGAATCAATTCAAATGGACTTGAACACTTGGGCCTACCCTTGATTTTCACCCCAAGTGACCCATCCACCTCTAACTCACCTTTCCTTCTCTGAAAAATTCCAACAAAAGCCCAAGGCATATTTTTCATAAAATAAAAATATTCATTTTCTTCCGTGAAAATCATTTCAGAGAAGTATGCTCCAAAGCAACCCCTAGATTTCTTGCTCCAAAAATCCTAAATAAATTCACAAATATTCTTTGAACCCTAGGGAACCTTCCTGAGTGAAAATATTGCATAACTTTTTGTAATATTTTTGCTACAGAAAATCATTTCTGTTCTGGACAGAATGATCACTTTGCACAACAAGTATATGTTTGCTTGATCTATTGGGGCTGATCTTTTTTGAGCTTGATTACCCTCCTAAGATATTGCTAAACCCCAAAGCACAGCCTTTAGTTCTCACTAAATTTTTCTCAGTGAAGCTCACAAGTTTCTGTCCAGAAACTTGCTAGGAAGAAAGCCACTCCCACAGTTCACCTGTGACCCAGCCAACCGTGCAAAACAACCAAAACCACTAAGGACTAACTGCCAGATATGGTGTTTGCGCTTAGCTCAGCCTGATGCCAAATTTCACGCGGTGACCACGAGCATCCAAGGGGGTTGGCATGCAGCCGACGCACTCTGCGGTGCGCCAGCGTCGCTGTTTGGCGCATGCTCGCTGCCCCGGCCGCCGCACCTTGCCAAACCGCGCCCCCATCCTCGTTTGCACCTCCATAACTCCACCCTGGCGCTCGCCGACGCCAGAGCTCGCCGCAGCAAGCACGTGCATGGCACGGCCAAGGCAACAGTGCGCACATGCCCCTGTGCTCGTCGCGTACCGCGCTCCTGTGCTCGTCGCAGCTCGTCTACAGCCCCCGCGTGATCCACCAGCACCTTCTCCCCCTCTCACTCACGCCATTCGTCACCGGGCGACACTCCAGAGAGCTCTGGCGAGCTCTTGATCCCCGCCTCGACCTCGCCTATAAATAGAGCTCTGGCGAGCTCTTGATCCCCGCCTCGACCTCGCCTATAAATAGAGCTCCCCCGAGCTCGTTTCTCTCCGCGCACACACTCAGCACACCTCCACACCATCGTAGGAAGCCGCAACCCGGACGGGAAGGCTCTGGCCACCGTCCCCGCCCCGAGCTCGCCGGCGATCCCCGTCCTCTTCCCCCTCTCTCTCCAGAGTCGCTCGAGCTCCACTGACCACTCCGGCGTGTTCGTGGTGGTCCACTGGTGCATGCTGGTGCCGTTGGAGCTGCTGGACTGGCCCTGCTTCGCCGGAACCACCATCTCCGCCCGCTGCCGCCGCTGGAGAGCTCTGTTCCGACCCCGTCCGGCAACCCCTAGCCACGCTACGGGTACATGAAGGTGCGCCTCGATCTCCTCTACAACCCCATCCTCTTAGATCTCGTTGCCGGGCACTCCTCGCCGGAGAAAACGCTGTCGCCACGCCGCCCGTCTCTGCTTCTCTTCCCCTCCCCCTCCGACCTGACCGCTGGGGCCCACTGTCAGCCACTCAGGCCGCGGCCGAAGCGGTATGAGTGGTGGTGCCCAGGCGGTTTACGCCTTCAACGTCACCCCCCGGTTTTTCTTTTAATTCAAATTTGACCAGAACTTTGACTAGCTATAACTTTTATTCTACAAGTCCAAATGAGTTGATTCTTTTTGCATTCTGTTCTTACTGGAAAATACTAGCAGCACACCCAAGATGGGATTTTTCTTTGCTGCCTAGAATTTCTAGTAATTTTCAGAAGTGTTCTTGATATTTTCTTTTTGTCATTTGATTTATTTTCAGAAGGTGAAGCTTGTCTTGAAGGCATCTAGGAGGAGTGTGTAGCTCCTCTGCACTAAGGCAAGCCAGAACAACATTGTCATGGTGTCTTTGCAATATCCATGATTTTCTACTTGAATGTATGTGATATTCATTGCATATAGTATTAAAATAAATAATGCTTGTGTTATTTAGTTTGTCATGACCAAAATGCTTAGTTAACAGAAATTAATGCTTGAACTAGTGAGATATAGCTTGAGTAGTTGATCTAAGTAAATTTGTCATGGCTATGGTGATATGATCATCGGTGTTATTTTTCCTAAAATGAGTTTTATTTGATAAATGCCAACTAAAGTGATGAGTATAAATAACAAGTAAGAATTGACCAGAAATGTTGAAAGTTGAGTTTGTGCAAGTAGAACTTTGAATAAGGTTGATCTGTTATTTCTAAATGGATGTGATTCATGATATATGGTTGCATAAGCATGGCATATAGTGACTCGAGCATTTTATTTTCAAGTTAAACCTGATGATAATTGAACTTGAACATAAAGTTGGTCGGGTCATGGTGCCACTGAATCGGGCTGACAAGTACAACCACATTTGCCTTAGTATGGGGAGGTCGTTAGTCATTCCGTTGTCATGCCTTTTATCGGTGCCTCCAACAAGGGAAGGTTATGGGCATGCATTACCCTAGCCCAGTAAGCAGACATAACCTTGTGGACCTGTTGTTGTTATGGTACCTTGTCCCCGTTTGGGATTGTTTATTTGCCATGACGGTGGTTGTTTTGCCTTTGGTAGGCTCGGTGACCCATGACTAATCTCAGTGGGGAGTTGGTCGGATTGGCCGTAAGAGTGTCATGGCAATGGGAGAGTTCTGTCGGAATGTCGTTGGCCCCCCCGAATGGGAGTGCGAGACCATGGGTTCTTTGGTGTGGGTAAAGTGCGCTAGCTCTGTAGAGTGTAATAATCTATCGATAGCCGCGCCTGCGGGTAAGGGCCCAGTTCGCAAGTAAGTCACACCATGGATCAACTTTCATAAATAAATCTTGCACACTAAGTTATTTGCATTGCACTGGTTTGAACATGATGATGTCAGTGAGACTGACTGTTGTGGCATCACTTGTGATCAGGGAGTGATCACTGTTTGGTTACGAGGTAACTAGTTGAAACAAGTATGGTTCCATTCGTGATTCGCCATGAGCACTGTTCAGTTGCGAGGCAACTTATTGGTAAGAGAGTCCGAGTGACTCGATGCACAAGTTTGGTTTCACTGCATGAGTAGCATGTTGTTGTTTGCATTTAACTTGATTATATGTCATCATATTGTTTGTCATTATGGTTTTGTTTGCTGTGAGCTTGCAAGTACATTCAATGTACTGACCTGGCGTGTTATGCCAGATTTCAGGAAAGTCTAACTGGATCGGAGTGCTGCCGTGTCTAGACCGTGTCCACATCGGTGTCCCTGTGCTATGGAGTCCCGCTACGTCGTTGTTCTGCTTCCGTGCTTGAGGCCCCTATTATGTTCACTAAATAATGTACATATTGTTCAGCCGCACTGAGTGTGCCGCTTGGCCCCGCAGCTTAATGTAATGTCACACTATGCTTCCGCTAGTTTCAATAAAGCGGTGATTTCTGTACCAAGATGTTGTGTGTTGCGAGAAGACATGGTCTCTGGGTTGGCAATGAAAGGTAAACGGGTCGCTCTGAGCCGGGGTGCCACAACGCTTGGTAACAGAGCCGCGCTGACTGTAGGACACGCTAGACCCTGACACGCGAAGTACATGTTAGTTAGTTTGCTAATTGAGTGCCGTTAGTATTTGCATCTGGATGCTGCATTGCATGCATTAGACTTACTGTTATTTCTAACCGGTTAATGGTTGTGAGTGTAGATGGCTCCGGTGCTCTATCCATGCCAGTTGCAGCTGATGCCCTACACTTCTCCGCATCTCCTTCGTAGCATGTGGCATCGACTGTACCCTCACGGTGACGACACAGCATATCGGGTGTACCGGGAGCGTCTAGCCGACTCCGTGTATGAGTATCACGCCGTGGTTACTCCGCGCACCAGTTCGTCAGTGGGTTCTTACACTCATTCCTCTCGGAGCAGTTATGCATCCACCGCCACTCAGGCCGTCCAGTATGCTGCATTCGAGATTCTTGTTGAGTTACGCTATGCTGAGGCTCGGATTTAGAACCACCCAGGTTTTCGCTTCTACCCATCTTTGCACGATGATGGTCGTGTTCGCTTTCATTCCATTGATCCGGCGTCTGATAGTGACACTAGCCACCTTTCTCGATATATCACTGCTAGTTATCTTCTGATTCACGAGTTGGCTTGAGAGCTAAATCGTACTCGTTCTGCTTTAGCCGCCGCTAGATCCTACCCTACTCCACCTTCTATAGGATTTACTCCTTATATTGTGCCCAGTTCTAGCTCGCCTATTTCTCCGGTTACTCCCCCGAGTAGCTCGGGCATCTCGACAGTGAACCCACACAGTGCTCCTTCTGAGTGGGCGTCTCTTCTTGCTACCCCCGCAACTCCCATGATCCCTTCTCATCCCACGCCTACCCCTGAGGGAGAGCCCTCGAGGCAGCGTCGTCGTGTTACCTTTAACCTGGAGGTTTCGGTTGGCATCGTCAGTTCAGGATCTGGGTTTGACTCAGGAGAGGATCCGGCAGCACCGGCAGAGTCCTAGAGCGTCTGAGTATCCGCAGTGGTCATGTGATGTACGGATGTGGTTGTATGAGCCATGGTGTATCGTTGCATGTATGCAAGTAGTCGCACCAGTCATGATGTCTATCTTTCATGTATGAGTCTATGTATAATTATGTTGGAACTTTTTATTCGGTCGCCGTGTTTCTTGGTTCGTTCGTTTCGCTTAGCAAGACAGGCAGGAAACTCCCCCGAGCCGTATCCACAGCCACCGCCTCCACCGCCAAATCCACCCTCCACTGAACAAATTATGCGCATGTTTGAGGAAAGAAGGAACAATGATCTGATTGAGCTGTTAAAAAGTGTGCAATCTATGGTTGGGCATAATGGGAATCAAAATGGCCATCACTCCAAGCTGTCAGATTTTTAAAGGACTAAGCCTCCCAGTTTCCGTCAAGTGGTTGACCCTTTGGAAGCAGACGATTGGTTACGAACCATTGAGAAGAAACTTGAAATTGCTCGCACTGAAGAAGCTGACAAGGTTCCATTCGCTACCCACTATCTTGAAGGAGCCACTGCTATATGGTGGGATAATGCTAAAGCTCTGTGGCCTGCGGGAGAAGAAATTACGTGGACTAATTTCAAGGACCAATTTCTCAAGTATCATATTCCAGCTGGTATCATGAAGGTCAAGCAACGCGAATTTCCTGGTCTCACTCAAGGAAGTCTGTCAGTAAGTGAATATTTGCACAAGTTCAACCATCTGGCCCGTTATTCCCTTTATGATGTGGCCACGGCAGAAAGGAAGATTGACAGGTTCCTTGGAGGATTAAATCAACACCTCAGGAGTGCTCTCTGCATGCTTGATTTTCCAGATTTTCAGTCTCTCGTAAACAAGGCCCTCATCGCAGAAAGAGAGTACAAGCATGTGCAAGACAACCGACCCGCAAACAATGACCACAAGCATAAATTTGAGCCGAAGAAGGATGGACATCCCATACAGAAGGCCCTTACCTGGCAACAGACTCAAGTGGAGTACAAACCCAATTGGCAGCAGAATGTGAACAAGACCACTACTCAAGTCAAGAATGTCGTGACTAGTCCAGTACACAAGGAGCGTTAGTGCAACAATGCATGCTTTAATTGTGGACAGACCGGACATTATGCCAGGCAGTGTCGTAAGAAGTCAAATGCCCCGTTCCGGCTACAAGTCAATCACATGGGGCCATATCATACCTAGAAGATCGTCCAAGGGCAAGTTCATCACCTCTCCACAAACGAGGCTCAGGAAAACCCCGAAGTGGTCATTGGTATGTTTTCTGTTAATAGCATACCCGCAATAATTTTATTCCACTATGGGGCTTCCCACTCTTTTGTTTCTCGGATTGTTGTTGCTCGAAACAAATTTCCTTGCTCGCTTTTGGGAAAAATTATGCTGGTTCAGTCCCCGGGATCTGTGCTCAAAAGCAATTTGGTCTACCGGAATTTGGAAATTGATATTAAGGGGGTCCGCTTTCCAACTGCTTTGATAGTCATCGAGTTTGCCAAGTTGGATGTTATTTTGGGAATGAACTGGTTGACTAAATATCAAGTATGCATAAATTGTGCAAACCGAGAAGTCACCCTGACAAATCAGGAAGGGCGAGCCATAAAATTTTATGCCCGCAAAGGTATACCCAAAAGGGAGATGGTCTTCACTTCGGTAGCCGAAGAATTGGATCTGATTCATGTGGTCAGTGAATTTCCCGATGTATTCCCTGAGGAATTACCCGGAAAGCCCCCAGACAGAGAGCTTGAGTTTGCAATTGATCTTGTACCTGGGACTGCACCATTGTACAAAAAGTATTATCGGATGCCTTCCTCCGAACTCGTGAAATTAAAGAAGCAGTTGGATGAGATGCTGCAGAAAGGATATATCCGCCCAAGCTCGTTGATGACCCACAAGTATAGGGGATCTATCATAGTCCTTTCGATAAGTAAGAGTGTCAAACCCAACGAGGAGCAGAAGGAAATGGTAAGCGGTTTTCAGCAAGGTATTCTCTGCAAGCACTGAAATTATCGGTAACAGATAGTTTTGTGATAAGGTAATTTATAACGGGTAACAAGTAACAAAAGTAAATAAAGTGCAGCAAGATGGCCCAATCCTTTTTGTAGCAAAGGACAAGCCTGGACAAACTCTTATATAATGAAAAGCGCTCCCGAGGACACATGGGAATTATCGTCAAGCTCGTTTTCATCACGTTCATATGATTCGCGTTCGGTACTTTGATAATTTCATATCTGGGTGGACCGGTGCTTGGGTGCTGTCCTTACTTGAACAAGCATCCCACTTATGATTAACCCCTATTGCAAGCATCCGCAACTACAAAAGAAGTATTAAGGTAAACCTAACCATAGCATGAAACATGTGGATCCAAATCAGCCCCTTACGAAGCAACGCATAAACTAGGGTTTAAGCTTCTGTCACTCTAGCAACCCATCATCTACTTATTACTTCCCCTTCCTCTAGGCCTAAACAATGGTGAAGTGTCATGTAGTCGACGTTCACATAACACCACTAGAGGAGAGACAACATACATCTCATCAAAATATCGAACGAATACCAAATTGACATGACTACTAATAGCAAGACTTCTCCCATGTCCTCAGGAACAAACGTAACTACTCACAAAGCATATTCATGTTCATAATCAGAGGAGTATTAATATGCATAAAGGATCTGAACATATGATTTTCCACCAAATATACCAACTAGCATCAACTACAAGGGGTAATCAACACTACTAGCAACCTACAGGTATCAATCCCTGACTTAGATACAAGAATTGAATACAAGAGATGAACTGGGGTTTGAGAGGAGATGGTGCTGGTGAAGATGTTGATGGTGATTGGCCCCCTCCCGATGAGAGGAGCGTTGGTGATGACGATGGCTATGATTTCCCCCTCCCGGAGGGAAGTTTCCCCGGCAGAACAACTCCGCCGGAGCCCTAGATTGGTTCTGCCAAGGTTCCGCCTCGTGGCGGCGGAGTCTCGTCCCGAAAGCTTGCATATGATTTTTCTTCGGACGAAAGACTTCATATAGCAGAAGATGGGCACCGGAGGGTCACCAGGGGGCCCACGAGGCAGGGGGCGCACCCAGGGGATAGGGCGCGCCCCCCACACTCGTGGCCAGGGTGTGGGCCCCCTCTGGTATTTTCTTTGCTCAGTATTTTTTATTATTTCCAAAAATAACTTCCATCAAGTTTCAGGACTTTTGGAGTTCGGCAGAATAGGTCTCTAATATTTGCTCCTTTTCCAGCCCAGAATTCCAGCTTCCGGCATTCTCCCTCTTTATGTAAACCTTGTAAAATAAGAGATAATAGGCATAAGTAATGTGACATAATGTGTAATAACAGCCCATAATGCAATAAATATCAATATAAACGCATGATGCAAAATGGACTTATCACTCGTCACCGTGGGGATCACCTGCAAAATTTGTAGACAAGGAAGACGGTGGTCTCAGAATGTGCGTTGACTACCGTCAGTTGAACGATGTCACAATCAAGAACAAATACCCGCTACCAAGGATTGATGACTTGTTCGATCAGCTTAGTGGTGCAAAAGTATTTTCCAAGATTGATTTAAGGACCGGATATCATCAAGTGAAGATCAAGAAGGAAGATATTCCTAAGACCGCGTTCACTACCCGATACAGTCTCTATGAATATACGATGATGTCCTTCGAGCTCACAAATGCCTCCGCCTTTTTCATGCATATGATGAATAAGGTGTTCATGGAATTCTTGGATAAGTTTGTGGTGGTTTTCATCGATGATATTCTCATATACTCTAAAAGTGATGAAGAACACACGGAACACCTCCGAGCAGTCTTACAGAGACTCCGTGACCATCAGCTATATGCAAAATTCAGCAAGTTTGAGTTCTGGCTCAAACAAGTCGGATTTCTTGGGCATGTTCTTTCAACAGAAGGTATCGCAGTGGATCCCAGCAAAGTGAAAGATGTGCTTGATTGGGCAGCACACACGATGGTATCTGAAGTTCGGAGTTTTCTTAGATTAGCCGGGTATTACCGTCGGTTCATCGAAGGATTCTCCAAAATTGCCAAGCCAATGACAGAACTCCTCAAGAAAGAGAAGAAGTTTGAATGGGCTGAGGATTGCGAGCAGAGCTTTAACGAGCTAAAAACCAGATTGACATCAGCACTAGTACTGACTCTCCTAGACATATACCGCAGCTTTGATGTGTATTGTGACACATCCAGAAAGGGCATTGGGTGCGTACTTATGCAAGACGGCAAGGTGGTAGCTTACGCATCTCGCGAGCTACGACCTCATGAAGGAAACTATCCTACACATGATTTGGAACTGGCCACTGTTGTCCACTCTCTAAAGATTTGGAGACATTACCTCATTGGAAAGAGATGTCAAATATTTACCGACCACAAGAGTCTCAAATATATATTCACTCAGCCAGACTTAAACCTTCGTCAATGAAGATGGCTCGAGTTGGTCAAAGACTATGTTCTGGAAATAAATTACCATCCGGGAAAAGCCAACGTGGTTGCTGATGCCCTCAGTCGCAAGCCTGCCAACTTAAATGCCATGATGGAGTCTTTGCCTCCAGAACTCCAGCAAGAGATCGCTCAGCTCAACTTGGTAATTATCAATGCCATTCTTGCGAATATTTTGGAAGTAACTCCTATTCTAGAAGAGGAGATTCGCATAGCACAAGCTGACGACAAGATTCTGCAAGTATATCTCAAACGTCTGCACCAAGGCAAGACTCTGGATTTCTCAAGGGACGCACTGGGTACACTCAGGTTCCGAGGAAGGGTATGCGTACCTGAGCAAGCAGATTTGAGGAACAAAATTTTGCCAGAAGCACACGAATCCTCATATTCAATACACCCAGGCGGCACTAAAATGTACGAAGACCTTCGACAGATATTTTGGTGGGAAGGAATGAAAAGGGACATCGCATATTTTATCGCTTGTTGTGACATCTGCAACAAAGTAAAGGCGGAACACCAAAAACCCGCCGGACTTCTCCAACCTCTACCCGTCTCGCAATGGAAATGGGACGATGTGTGCATGGGTTTTATCACCGGTCTACCCAGGACTCACCGAGGCAATGATGCTATATGGGTCATAGTGGACACGCTGACTAATGTGGCTCACTTTATTCCCATCCGCACCACCTTTCGCGCTGATCAACTTGCACAATTATATGTATCCCGGATTGTCAGTTTGCATGGAGTGCCAAAAACAATCACTTCGGACCGAGGTTCATTGTTTACATCCGCATTCTGGTCCTGACTCCATCAAGCTTTGGGGACCGCTCTCAAATATATCACTGCCTATCATCCACAGACAGACGGTCAGACTGAGCGGGTAAATCAAATCCTTGAAGATATGCTTCGAGCATGTGCCTTAGCCCATGGACCCAAATGGGAAGATTGTCTTCCATATGCGGAATTCTCATACAACAAAAGTTTTCAAACCAGTCTGAAAATGTCACCCATTGAAGCTTTATACGGCCGTAAGTGCCGCACTCCATTAAATTGGTCTCAAACCGGAGACAGACGTATCTTCGATACTGATCTGATATTAGAGGCAGTGAAACAAGTCAGGAAATTCGAGATAGACTACAACTAGCTAAGTCACGACAGAAGAGTTATTATGATGCCAAACATCGGCAAGTCAGTTTTGAACCTGGTGAACACGTGTATCTCCGAGTCACACCCATGAAGGGAGTCAAGAGATTTCAGACCCGAGGCAAATTGGCACCAAGATATATTGGCCCGTTACCGGTCATGACACGAGTTGGCACAGTTGCTTATCAGTTGGAATTGCCACCAGAATTGTCGAAAGTACACAACGTGTTCCATGTATCCCAGCTAGAAGGTGTATTTCACCACCCGAGAAGAGGACTGATATGTCAGAAATTGAGCTTGCCAAAGATTTAACTTATGAGGAGAGACCATTCAGAATCTTGGATGAAGTAGAAAGGGTCACACGCAGGAAAGCGATCAAATTTTACAAGGTCCAGTGGGAGCATCACACCGAAGAAGAAGCAACCTGGGAAAGAGAGGATTTTTTAAGGACAACCTACCCAGAATTGTTTTCCCAAGCAACCGAATCTCGAGGACGAGGTTTGTGACAGCCTGGATTTGCCTTCTCTCTTTCTCCGGACTTTCATTTGCATTTACTTTGGATTTGGAGTTTTGAATCAATTCAAATGGACTTGAACACTTGGGCCTACCCTTGATTTTCAACCAAGTGACCCATCGACCTCTAACTCACCTTTCCTTCTCTGAAAAACTCCAACAAAAGCCCAACGAATATTTTCATAAAAGAAAAATATTCATTTTCTTCCCTGAAAATCACTTCAGAGAAGTATGCTCCAAAGCAACCCCTAGATTTCTTGCTCCAAAAATCCTGAATAAACTCACAAATGTTCTTTGAACCCTAGGGCACCTTCCTGAGCAAAAATATTGCATAACTTTTTGTAATATTTTTCCTACAGAAAATCATTTCTGTTCTTCACAGAATGATCACTTTGCACAGCAAATATAGTTTGCTTGATCTTTTGGGGCTGATCTTTTCTGAGCTTGATTACCCTCCTAAGAGATTGCTAAACCCCAAAGCACAACCTTTAGTTCTCACTAAATTTTTCTCAGTGAAGCTCACAAGTTTCTGTCCAGAAACTTGCTAGGAAGAAAGCCACTCCCACAGTTCACCTGTGACCCAGCCAACCGTGCAAAACAACAAAAACCACTACGGACTAACTGCCAGATATGGTGTTTGTGCTTAGCTCAGCCTGATGCCAAATTTCATGCGGTGACCACGAGCATCCAAGGGGGTTGGCATGCAGCCGACGCACTCTGCGGTGCGCCAGCGTCGCTGTTTCGCGCATGCTCGCTGCCCCGACCGCTGCACCTTGCCAAACCGCGCCCTCATCCTCGTTTGCACCTCCATAACTCCACCTTGGCGCTCGCCGACGTCGGAGCTCGCCGCAGCGAGCACGGGCATGGCGCGGCCAAGGCAACCGTGCGCCCGTGCCCATGTGCTCTTCGCGTACCGCGCTCCTGTGCTCGTTGCAGCTCGTCTACAGCCCCGCGTGATCCCTGGCACCTTCTCCCCCTCTCACTGACGCCATTCGTCGCCGGGCGACACTCCAGAGAGCTCCGACAAGCTCTTGATCTGCGCCTCGGCCTTGCCTATAAATAGAGCTCCCCCGAGCTCGTTTCTCTCCGCACATACACTCAGCACACCTCCACACCACCGTAGGAAGCCGTAGCCCGGCCGGGCAGGCCTCTGGCTGTCGTCCCCGCCTCGAGCTTGCCAGCGATACCCGTCCTTGCTACCTCTTGAGCACTGCGTTGGTTTTCCCTTGAAGAAGAAAGGGTGATGCAGTAAAGTAGCGTAAGTATTTCCCTCAGTTTTTGAGAACCAAGGTATCAATCCAGTAGGAGGCTACACGCAAGCCCCTCGTACCTACACAAACAAATAAGAACCTTGCAACCAATGCGATAAAGGGGTTGTCAATCCCTTCACGGCCACTTGCAAGAGTGAGATCTGATAGAGATGATAAGATAATATTTTTGGTATTTTATGATAAAGACTAAAAGTAAAGAAAGCAAAATAAACGGCGATATAAATAGCTAGTTGACGGGAGATTAATATGATGGAGAATAGACCCGGGGGCCATAGGTTTCACTAGTGGCTTCTCTCAAGATAGCATAAGTATTACGGTGGGTGAACAAATTACTGTCGAGGGATTGATAGAAAAGTGCATAATTATGAGAATATCTAGGTATGATCATGTATATAGGCATCACGTCCGTGACAAGTAGACCGACTCCTGCCTGCATCTACTACTATTACTCCACACATCGACCGCTATCCAGCATGCATCTAGAGTATTAAGTTCATAAGAACAGAGTAATTCTTTAAGCAAGATGACATGATGTAGAGGGATAAACTCATGCAATATGATATAAACCCCATCTTTTTATCCTCGATGGCACCAATACAATACATGTCGTTTCCCCTACTGTCACTGGGATCGAGCACCGCAAGATTGAACTCAAAGCTAAGCACTTATCCCATTGCAAGAAAGATAAATCTAGTAGGCCAAACCAAACTGATAATTCGAAGAGACTTGCAAAGATAACCAATCATACATAAAAGAATTCAGAGAAGATTCAAATATTGTTCATAGATAATCTTGATCATAAACCCACAATTCATCGGATCTCGACAAACACACCGCAAAAGAAGATTACATCGAATAAATCTCCAAGAGAATCGAGGAGAACTTTGTATTGAGATCCAAAGAGAGAGAAGAAGCCATCTAGCTAATAACTATGGACCCGAAGGTCTGAGGTAAACTACTCACACATCATCGGAGAGGCTATGGTGTTGATGTAGAAGTCCTCCGTGATCGATGCTCCCTCCGGCAGAACGCCAGAAAAGGCCCCAAGATGGGATCTAACGGGTACAAAAGGTTGCGGCGGTGGAATTAGGTTTTTGTGGTGCTCCATGATGGTTTTGGGGTACGTAGGTATATATAGGAGGAAGAAGTAGGTCGGTGGAGCCAGGAGGGGCCCACGAGGGTGGAGGGCACGCCCCCTGCCTCGTGGCCTCCTGGTTGATTGCTTGACATCCACTCCAAGTCCTCTGGATCACGTTTGTTCCAATAATAATTCTCCCCGAAGGTTTCATTCCGTTTGGACTCCGTTTGATATTCCTTTTCTGTGAAACACTGAAATAGGCAAAAAACAGCATTTTGCACTGGGCCTTGGGTTAATAGGTTAGTCCCAAAAATAATATAAAAGTGTATAAATAAGCCCATTAAACATCCAAAACAGAATATATAATAGCATGGAGCAATCAAAAATTATAGATACGTTGGAGACATATCAAGCATCCCCAAGCTTAATTCCTGCTCGTCCTCGAGTAGGTAAATGATAAAAACATATTTTTTTATGTGGAATGCTACTTAGCGTATTCTTCAATGTATTTCTCTTTATTGTGGCATGAATGTTCAGATCCGAAAGATTCAAGACATAAGTTTAATATTAACATGAAAATAATAATACTTCAAGCATACTAACAAAGCAATCATGTCTTCTCAAAACAACATGGCCAAAGAAAGTTATCCCTACAAAATCATATAGTCTGGCTATGCTCTATCTTCACCACACAAAGTATTTAAATCATGCACAACCCTGATGACAAGCCAAGCAATTGTTTCATACTTTTGATGTTCTCAAACTTTTTCGATCTTCACGCAATATATGAGCGTGAACCATGGACATAGCACTATAGGTGGAATAAAATGGTGGTTGTGGAGAAGACAAAAAGGAGAAGATGGTCTCACATCAACTAGGCGTATCAACGGGCTATGGAGATGCCCATCAATAGATATCAATGTGAGTGAGTAGGGTTTGCCATGCAACGGATGCACTAGAGCTATAAGTGTATGAAAGCTCAACAAAAGAAACTAAGTGGGTGTGCATCCAACTCGCTTGCTCACGAAGACCTAGGGCAATTTGAGGAAGCCCATCATTGGAATATACAAGCCAAGTTCTATAATGTAAAATTCCCACTAGTATATGAAAGTGACAACATAGGAAACTCTCTATCATGAAGATCATGGTGCTCATCATTTTTTTCTCTTATCATTTTTTTATTTCTTTTTATTTGGGCCTTCTTCTCTTTTTTTTTGCCTCTTTTCTTTCTTTTTTTTGTCTGGAGTCTCATCCCGACTTATGGGGGAATCATAGTCTCCATCATCCTTTCCTCATATGGGACAATGCTCTAATAATGATCATCACACTTTTATTTACTTACAACTCAAGAATTACAACTCAATACTTAGAACAAAATATCACTCTATGTGAATGTCTCTGGTGGTGTACCGAGATATGCAAGAATCAAGAGTGACATGTATGAAAGAATTATGTGCGTGGCTTTGCCACAAATACAATGTCAACTACATGATCATGCAAAGCAATATGACAATGATAAAGCGTGTCATAATAAATGGAACGGTGGTAAGTTGCATGGCAATATATCTCGGAATGGCTATGGAAATGCCATAATAGGTAGATATGGTGGCTGTTTTGAGAAAGGTATAAGGTGGGTATATGATACCGGCGACAGGTGCGCGGTATTACAGAGGCTAGCAATGGTGGAAGGATGAGAGTGCGTATAATCCATGGACTCAACATTAGTCATAGAGAACTCATATACTTGTTGCAAAAATCTATTAGTTATCGAAACAAAGTATTACGCGCATGCTCCTAGGGGGATAGATTGGTAGGAAAAGACCATCGCTCGTCCCCGACCGCCACTCATAAGGAAGACAATCAATAAATAAATCATGCTCTGACTTCATCACATAACGGTTCACCATACGTGCATGCTACGGGAATCACAAACTTTAGAACAAGTATTTCTCAAATTCACAACTACTCAACTAGCATGACTCTAATATCACCATCTTAATATCTCAAAACAATTATCAAGCATCAAACTTCTCTTAGTATTCAATGCACTTTATAGTTTTTATCTTGGATGCCTATCATATTAGGACTAATTTTATAACCAAAGCAAATTACCATGCTGTTCTAAGGTCTCTCAAAATAATATAAGTGAAGCATGAGAGATCAATAATTTCTATAAAATATAACCACCACCGTGCTCTAAAAAATATATAAGTGATGCACTAGAGAAAAAACTATATCGCTCAAAAGATATAAGTGAAGCTGATACGTCTCTGCCGTATCTAATTTTCCAAACACTTTTGCCCTTGTTTTGGACTCTAACTTGCATGATTTGAATGGAACTAACCCGGACTTACGCTGTTTTCAGCAGAATTGCCATGGTGTCATTTATGTGCAGAAACAAAAGTTCTCGGAATGACCTGAAACTTCACGGATATTATTTTTGGAAATAATAAAAAATACTGGCGGAAGAATCAAGGCCAAGGGGCCCACACACTTTCCACGAGGGTGGGGGGCGCGCCTGCCCCCCTGGGCGCGACCCCCTGCCTCGTGGGCCCACTGGAGCTCCACCGACCTCAACTTCAACTCCATATATTCGTGTCCGGGGAGAAAAAAATCAGAGAGAAGGATTCAACGCATTTTTACGATACGGAGCCGCCGCCAAGCCCTAAACTCTCTCAGGAGGGCTGGTCTGGAGTCCGTTCGGGGCTCCGGAGAGGGGAATCCATCGCCGACGTCATCATCAACCATCCTCCATCACCAATTTCATGATGCTCACCGACGTGCGTGAGTAATTCCATCGTAGGCTGGCTGGACGGTGATGGGTTGGATGAGATCTATCATGTAATTGAGTTAGTTTTGTTAGGGTTTGATCCCTAGTATCCATTATGTTCTGAGATTGATGTTGCTATGACTTTGCTATGCTTAATGCTTGTCACTAGGGCCCGAGTGCCATGATTTAGGATCTGAACCTATTATGTTTTCATGAATATATGTGAGTTCTTGATCCTATCTTGAAAGTCTATAGTCACCTACTATGTGTTATGATCCGGCAACCCCGAAGTGACAATAATCGGGACCACTCCCGGTGATAACCATAGTTTGAGGAGTTCATGTATTCACTATGTGTTAATGCTTTGGTCCGGTACTCTATTAAAAGGAGGCCTTAATATCCCCTAGTTTCATTAGGACCCCACTGCCACGGGAGGGTAGGACAAAAGATGTCATGCAAGTTCCTTTCCATAAGCACGTATGACTATATTCGGAATACTGCTACCTCTTGAGCCCTACGTTGGTTTTCCCTTGAAGAGGAAAGGGTGATGCAGCAAAGTAGCGTAAGTATTTCCCTCAGTTTTTGAGAACCAAGGTATCAATCCAGTAGGAGGCCACGCACGAGTCCCTCGCACCTACACAAACAAATAAATCCTCGCAACCAACGCGATAAGGGGTTGTCAATCCCTTCACGGTCACTTACGAGAGTGAGATCTGATAGATATGATAAGATAATATTTTTGGTATTTTTATGATAAAGATGCAAAGTAAAATAGAAAGCAATAAAAATAACTAAGTGTTGGAAGATTAATATGATGGAAAATAGACCCCGGGGCCATAGGTTTCACTAGTGGCTTCTCTCATGAGCATAAATATTATGGTGGGTGAACAAATTACTGTTGAGCAATTGACAGAATTGAGCATAGTTATGAGAATATCTAGGTATGATCATGTATATAGGCTTCACGTCCGAGACAAGTAGACCGACTCCTGCGTGCATCTACTACTATTACTCCACACATCGACCGCTATCCAGCATGCATCTAGAGTATTAAGTTCAAAAGAACAGAGTAACGCTTTAAGCAAGATGACTTGATGTAGAGGGATAAACTCATGCAATATGATATAAACCCCATCTTGTTATCCTCGATGGCAACAATACAATACATGCCTTGCTGCCCCTACTGTCACTGGGAAAGGACACCGCAAGATTGAACCCAAAGCTAAGCACTTATCCCATTGCAAGAAAGCTCAATCTAGTAGGCCAAACCAAACTGATAATTCGAAGAGACTTGCAAAGATTACCAATCATACATAAAAGAATTCAGAGAAGATTCAAATATTTTTCATAGTAAACTTGATCATAAACCCACAATTCATCGGTCTCAAAAAACACACCGCAAAACAAGATTACATCGAATAGATCTCCACGAGAGAGGGGGAGAACATTGTATTGAGATCCAAAAAGAGAGAAGAAGCCATCTAGCTAATAACTATGGACCCGAAGGTCTGAGGTAAACTACTCACACATCATCGGAGAGGCTATGGTGTTGATGTAGAAGCCCTCCGGTATCGATGGCCCCTACGGCGGAGCTCCGGAACAGGCCCCAAGATGGGATCTCACGGGTACAGAAGGTTGCGGCGGTGGAATTAGGTTTTTGGCTCCGTATCTGGTAGTTTGGGGGTACGTAGGTATATATAGGAGGAAGAAGTACGTCGGTGGAGCAACATGGGGCCCACGAGGGTGGAGGGCGCGCCCTGGGGGGTAGCCCCCCCCCGACCTCGTGGCTTCCTGGTTGATGTCTTGACGTAGGGTCTAAGTCCTCTGGATCACGTTCATTTCGAAAATCACGTTCCCGAAGGTTTCATTCCGTTTGGACGCCGTTTGATATTCTTTTTCTGCGAAACTCTGAAATAGGCAAAAAACAGCAATTCTGGGTTGGGCCTCCGGTTAATAGGTTAGTCTCAAAAATAATATAAAAGTGTATATAAAGCCCAATAATGTCCAAAACAGAATATAATATAGCATGGAACAATAAAAAATTATAGATACGTTGGAGACGTATCAAGCATCCCCAAGCTTAACTCCTGCTCGTCCTCGAGTAGGTAAATGATAAAAACACAGAATTTTTGATGTGGAATGCTACTTGGCATAATTTCAATGTAATTCTTCTTAATTGTGGTATGAATATTCAGATCCGAAAGATTCAAGATAAAAGTTCAATATTGACATAAAAATAATAATACTTCAAGCATACTAACTAGACAATTATGTCCTTTCAAAATAACATGGCCAAAGAAAGTTCATCCCTACAAAATCATATATTTAAGATATGCTCCATTTTCGTCACACAAGAATGTTCTCATCATGCACAACCCCGATGACAAGCCAAGCAATTGTTTCATACTTTAGTAATCTCAAATTTTTCAACTTTCACACATTACATGAGCGTGAGCCATGGATATAGCACTATGGGTGGAATAGAATATAATGATGGGGGTTATGTGGAGAAGACAAAAAGGGAGAAAGTCTCACATCAACGAGGCTAAACAATGAGCTATGGAGATGCCCATCGATTGATGTTAATGCAAGGAGTAGGGATTGCCATGCAACGGATGCACTAGAGCTATAAATATATGAAAGCTCAACAAAAGAAACTAAGTGGGTGTGCATCCAACTTGCTTGCTCACGAAGATCTAGGGCATTTGAGGAAGCCCATTGTTGGAATATACAAGCCAAGTTCTATAGTGAAAAATTCCTACTAGTATATGAAAGTGACAACAAGAGACTCTCTATCATGAAGATTATTGTGCTACTTTGAAGCACAAGTGTGGTAAAAAGGATAGTAACATTGTCCCTTCTCTCTTTTTCTCTCATTTTTTTTGGGCCTTCCCTTTTTTATGGTCTTTCTCTTTTTTTCCTCACTTGGGACAATGATCTAGAAAAAAATGATAATCATCACACTTCTATTTATTTACAACTCAATGATTACAGCTCGATACTGGAACAAAGTATGACTCTATATGAATGCCTCCGGCGGTGTACCGGGATATGCAATGAAACAAGAGGGACATGTATGAAATAATTATAAATAGTGGCTTTGCCACAAATACTATGTCAACTACATGATCATGCAAAGCAATATGACAATGATGAACGTGTCATGATAAACGGAACGGTGGAAAGTTGCATGGAAATATATCTCGGAATGGCTATGGAAATGCCATAATAGGTAGGTATGGTGGCTGTTTTGAGGAAGATATAAGGAGGTTTATGTGTGAAAGAGCGTATCATATCACGGGGTTTGGATGCACCGGCGAAGTTTGCACCAACTCTCAATGTGAGAAAGGGCAATGCACGGTACCGAAGAGGCTAGCAATGATGGAAAGGTGAGAGTGCATATAATCCATGGACTCAACATTAGTCATAAAGAACTCACATACTTATTGCAAAAATCTACAAGTCATCAAAAACCAAGCACTACGCGCATGCTCCTAGGGGGATAGATTGGTAGGAAAAGACCATCGCTCGTCCCCGACCGCCACTCATAAGGAGGACAATCAAAGAACACCTTATGTTTCAAATTTGTTACATAACGTTTACCATACGTGCATGCTATGGGACTTGCAAACATCAACACAAGTATTTCTCAAATTCACAACTACTCAACTAGCACAACTTTGATATCACTACCTCCATGTCTCAAAACAATCATCAAGCATCAAACTTCTCTTAGTATTCAACACACTCATAAGAAAGTTTTTACTAGTCTTGAATACCTAGCATATTAGGATTATTTAAGAAAATTACCATGCTGTTTAATACTCTCAAAATAATCTAAGTGAAGCATGAGAGAATAATAGTTTCTATAAAACAAAACCACCACCGTGCTCTAAAAGATATGAGTGAAGTACTAGAGCAAAAACAATATAACTCAAAAGATATAAGTGAAGCACATAGAGTATTCTAATAATTTCCGAATCATGTGTGTCTCTCTCAAAAAGTGTGTACAGCAAAGATGATTCTGGTAAACTAAAAACCAAAGACTCAAATCATACAAGACGCTCCAAGCAAAACACATATCATATGGTGAATAAAAATATAGCTCCAAGAAAAGTTACCGATGGAAGTAGACGAAAGAGGGGATGCCTTCCGGGGCATCCCCAAGCTTTGGCTTTTAGGTGTCCTTAGATTATCTTGGGGGTGCCATGGGAATCCCCAAGCTTAGGCTCTTGCCACTCCTTGTTCCATAATCCATCAAATTTTTCACCCAAAACTTGAAAACTTCACAACACAAAACTTAACAGAAAATCTCGTGAGCTCCGTTAGCGAAAGAAAACAAAACACCACTTCAAGGTACTGTAATGAACTCATTCTTTATTTATATCGGTGTTAAACCTACTGCATTCCAACTTCTCTATGGTTTATAAACTATTTTACTAGCCATAGATTCATCAAAATAAGCAAACAACACACGAAAAACAGAATCTGTCAAAAACAGAACAGTCTGTAGTAATCTGTAACTAACGCAAACTTCTGGAACTCACAAAAATCAGCCAAACTAGGACGACCTAGACAATTTGTTTTTTGATCATCAGCAATTGGAATCAATATTTTATCACGTTCTGGTGATTTTTAACAATTATTTTCGTGAACAGGAAGTTTCTGGAATTTTCTGCAAGATCAAATAACTATCATCCAAGAAGATCCTATAGGTTTAACTTGGCACAAACACTAATTAAAACATAAAAACAAGTCTAACCAGAGGCTAGATCAAATATTTATTCCTAAACAGAAGCAAAAAGAAAAAAACTAAAAATAAAATTGGGTTGCCTCCCAACAAGCGCTATCGTTTAACGCCCCTAGCTAGGCATGTAATCAAGGATAGATCTAGGTATTGCCATCTTTGGTGGGCAATCCATAAGTGGCTCTCATAATAGATTCATAAGGTAATTTTATTTTATTTCTAGGGAAGTGTTCCATGCCTTTCTTTAACGGAAATTGGAATCTAATATTCCCTTCCTTCATATCAATAATTGCACCAATCGTTCTAAGGAAAGGTCTACCAAGAATAATAGGACATGAAGGATTGCAATCTATATCAAGAACAATAAAATCTGCAGGCACATAATTCCTATTTGCAATAATAAGAACATCATTAATTCTTCCCATAGGTTTCTTAATAGTGGAATCCGCAAGGTGCAAGTTTAGAGAGCAATCATCAAATTCACGGAAACCTTGTAAATCGCATAAAGTTTTTGGAATTGTGGAAACACTAGCACCCAAATCACACAAAGCATAGCATTCATGATCTTTAATTTTAATTTTAATAGTAGGTTCCCACTCATCATAAAGTTTTCTAGGGATGGAAACTTCCAACTCAAGTTTTTCTTCATAAGATTGCATCAAAGCATCAACGATATGTTTAGTAAAAGCCTTGTTTTGACTATAAGCATGAGGAGAATTTAGCACGGATTGCAACAAGGAAATACAATCAATCAAAGAGCAATTATCATAATAAAATTCCTTGAAATCCAAAATAGTGGGTTCATTAATATCTAGAGTTTTTATCTCTTCAATCCCACTTTTACCAATTTTTGCATCAAGATCTAAAAACTCCGAATTTTTGGAACACCTTCTAGGTAAAGGTGGATCATATTCAGTCCCATCATTATCAAGATTCATATTGCAAAACAAAGATTTAATAGGGGACACATCAATAACTTTTACATCTTCATCTTTATTTTCATAGAAACTAGAACATGCTTTCACAAAACAATCTTTCTTAGCACGCATCCAAGCGGTTCTTTCTTTGCACTCATCAATGGAAATTCTCATGGCTTTGAGAGACTCATTGATATCATGCTTAGGAGGAATAGATCTAAGTTTCAAAGAATCAACATCAAGAGAAATTCTATCAACGTTTCTAGCCAATTCATCAACTTTAAGCATTTTTTCCTCAAGCAAAGCATTGAAATTCTTTTGCGAATTCATAAATTCCTTAACACTAGTCTCAAATTCAGAAGGCATCTTATTAAAATTTCCATAAGAATTGTTGTAGGAATTACCATAATTATTAGAGGAATTACTAGGATAAGGCCTACGATTAAAATTTCCTCTATACACGTTGTTACAAAAATTATTCCTACCAAAAAAATTCACATCCATAGATTCATTATTATTCTCAATCAAAGTAGACAAAGGCATGTCATTAGGATCAGAAGAAATGCTTTTAGTAGCAAATAATTTCATAAGTTCATCCATCTTTCCACTAAAAACATTAATTTCTTCTATCGCATGCACTTTTTTATTAGTAGATCTTTCGGTGTGCCACTGAGAATAATTAACCATAATATTATCTACGAGTTTAGTAGCTTCTCCTAAAGTGATTTCCATAAAAGTGCCTCCCGCGGCCGAATCTAAAAGATTTCTAGAAGCAAAATTCAATCCGGCATAAAATTTTGTATAATCATCCACAAATTCAAGCCATGTGTAGGGCAAATTCGTATCATTAATTTCATCCTCTCCCAAGCTTGTGCAACATGTTCATGATCAAGTTGCTTAAAATTCATAATATCGTTTCTAAGAGAGATGATCTTAGCGGGAGGAAAATAGTTAGAGATAAAAGCATCTTTGCACTTATTCCATGAATCAATACTATTTTTGGGCAAAGACGAAAACCAAGCTTTAGCATGATCTGTAAGCGAAAAAGGAAATAGCTTCAATTTAACAATATCATTATCCACATCTTTCTTCTTTTGCATATCACACAAATCAACGAAGCTATTTAGATGGGTAGCGGCATCTTCACTAGGAAGGCCGGCGAATTGATCTTTCATGACAAGATTCAACAAAGCAGCATTGATTTCACAAGATTCAGTATCGGTAAGAGGAGCAATCGGAGTGCTAAGGAAATCATTGTTGTTGCTATTGGTGAAGTCACACAATTTAGTATTGTCTTGAGCCATCGTGACAAGCAAGCAATCCAACACACGAGAAAACAAGAGACGGGCAAAAAGAGGCAAACGGAAAAGAGAAGGCGAATAAAACGGCAAGGGTGAACTGGGGGAGAGGAAAACGAGAGGCAAATGGCAAATAATTTAATGCGGGAGATAAGAGTTTGTGATGGGTACTTGGTATGTTGACTTTTGCGTAGACTCCCCGGCAACGGCGCCAGAAATCCTTCTTGCTACCTCTTGAGCACTGCGTTGGTTTTCCCTTGAAGAGGAAATGGTGATGCAGCAAAGTAGCGTAAATATTTCCCTCAGTTTTTGAGAACCAAGGTATCAATCCAGTAGGAGGCCACGCACGAGTCCCTCGCACCTACACAAACAAATAAATCCTCGCAACCAACGCGATAAGGGGTTGTCAATCCCTTTAGGGTAACTTACGAGAGTGAGATCTGATAGATATGATAAGATAATATTTTTGGTATTTTTATGATAAAGATGCAAAGTAAAATAGAAAGCAATAAAAATAACTAAGTTTTGGAAGATTAATATGACCTTAGGTTTCACTATTGGCTTCTCTTAAGAGCATAAATATTACGGTGGGTGAACAAATTACTGTTGAGCAATTGACAGAATTGAGCATAGTTATGAGAATATCCAGGTATGATCATGTATATAGGCATCACGTCCGAGACAAGTAGACTGACTCCTGCCTGCATCTACTACTATTACTCCACACATCGACCGCTATCCAGCATGCATCTAGAGTATTAAGTTCAAAAGAACAGAGTAACACTTTAAGCAAGATGACATGATGTAGAGGGATAAACTCATGCAATATGATATAAACCCCATCTTCTTATCCTCGATGGAAACAATACAATACGTGCCTTGCTGCCCCTACTGTCACTGGGAAAGGACACCGCAAGATTCAACCCAAAGCTAAGCACTTCTCCCATTGCAAGAAAGATCAATCTAGTAGGCCAAACCAAACCGATAATTCGAAGAGACTTGCAAAGATAACCAATCATACATAAAAGAATTCAGAGAAGATTCAAATATTGTTCATAGATAAACTTTATCATAAACCCACAATTTATCGGTCTCAACAAACACACCGCAAAAGAAGATTACATCGAATAGATCTCCACGAGAGAGGGGGAGAACATTGTATTGAGATCCAAAAAGAGAGAAGAAGCCATCTAGCTAATAACTATGGACCCGAAGGTCTGAGGTAAACTACTCACACATCATCGGAGAGGCTATGGTGTTGATGTAGAAGCCCTCCGTGATCGATGCCCCCTCCGGTGGAGCTCCGGAACAAGCCCCAAGATGGGATCTCACGTGTACAGAAGGTTGCGGCGGTGGAATTAGGATTTTGTCTCCGTATCTGGTAGTTTGGGGGTACGTAGGTATATATAGGAGGAAGAAGTACGTCTGTGGAGCAACGTGGGGCCCACAAGGGTGGAGGGCGCGCCCTAGGGGGGTAGGCGCGCCCCCCTACCTCGTGGCTTCCTGGTTGATGTCTTGGCGTAGGGTCCAAGTCCTCTGGACCACGTTCGTTCCGAAAATCACGTTCCCGAAGGTTTCATTCCGTTTGGACTCCGTTTGATATTCTTTTTCTGCGAAACTCCAAAATAGGCAAAAACAGCAATTCTGGGCTGGGCCTCCGGTTAATAGGTTAGTCCCAAAAATAATATAAAAGTGTATAATAAAGCCCAATAATGTCCAAAACAGAATATAATATAGCATGGAACAATAAAAAATTATAGATACGTTGGAGACGTATCAAATACATGCCTACATTACATTGATGAATTGGAGCTAGTTCTGTGTCACCCTATGTTATGACTGTTACATGATGAACCGCATCCGGCATAATTATCCATCACCGATCCAATGCCTACGAGCTTTTCATATATTGTGCTTCGCTTATTTATTTTTCCGATGCTACTGTTACAATCACTACAAAACCCAAAAATATTACTTTTGCTACCGTTACTATCATACTACTTTGCTACTAAATACTTTGCTGCAGATATTAAGTTATCCAGGTGTGGCTGAATTGACAACTCAGTTGCTAATACTTCAGAATATTCTTTGGCTCCCCTTGTGTCGAATCAATAAATTTGGGTTGAATACTCTACCCTCGAAAACTGTTGCGATCCCCTATACTTGTGGGTTATCAAGACTATTTTCTGGCGCCGTTGCCGGGGAGCGTAGCTCTATTCTTTGAGTCACTTGGGATTTATATCTGGTGATCACTATGAAGAACTTGAAAGACGAGAAGACAAAAAATTTATCCCTCAACTATGAGGGGAGGTAAGGAACTGCCATCTAGCTCTGCACTTGATTCACCTTCTGTTTTGAGTAAGCTTGCGACACCTAGACCTGATTCTGCTATTAATTCTGATATGTCGCATGTTATTGATGATGCCACTTCTGCTATGCATGATACTTATGATGAAACTACTTCTATGCTTGATACTACTATGCCACTTGGTGAATTTCTTGATGAACAACTTGCTAGGGCTAGAGAGAATGAAATTATTGAAACTGATAATATTGATGAAAGTGATGATGAAGATTCTCCTCCCAATAAATATGAATTACCTGTTGTGCCTGAGGGCTATGTTATGGATGAAGAAACTGCTAGAGACTTTCTTGCTTGCAATGATAGGAGTGATCTTAAGAAATTATTAGCTAAGCTGAAACAAAAAACTCTGAATGCTAGAATGAAATATGATCCTGCTTATGCTACTTCACCTATCTTTGTTACTGATAAGGATTATGAATTCTCTGTCGACCCTGATATAATTACTTTGGTTGAATCTGATCCTTTCTATGGCTATGAATCTGAAACTGTTGTGGCACATCTTACTAAATTAAATTATATAGCCACCCTATTCACTAATGATGAGAAATCTCGCTACTATTATATCCTTAAAATATTCCCGTTCTCATTAAAGGGTGATGGTAAGAAATGGTTTAATTCGCTTGATCCTGGTTGTGTGCGTAGTCCCCAGGATATGATTTACTACTTCTCTGCTAAGTATTTCCCTGCTCATAAGAAACAAGCTGCTTTAAGGGACATATATAATTTTGTGCAAATTGAAGAAGAGAGTCTCCCACAAGCTTGGGGGAGGCTTCTCCAATTACTTAATGCTTTTCCTGATCATCCTCTTAAGAAAAATGAAATACTTGATATCTTTTATAATGGACTAACCGATGCTTCCAAGGACCACTTGGATAGTTGTGCTGGTTGTGTTTTCAGGGAAAGAACACCAGATGAAGCTGAAATTCTATTGAATAATATGTTGACCAATGAAAATAATTGGACACTTCTTGAGCCTATTCCTAAACCAACTCCAAAGAAAAGGGGTGTTCTATTTCTCAGTCCTGAAGATATGCAAGAGGCAAAGAAATCTATGAAAGAAAAGGGTATTAAAGCTGAAGATGTTAAGAATTTACCTCCTATTGAAGAAATACATGGTCTTAATTTACCGCCTGTTGAAGAAATTAATTCATTACCCACTGAAGAAACTCATGGTCTTGATAACCCGACACAGGTAGTAAAGGTAAATTCTCTCTATAGATATGATAAAGATGAAATCCCTCCTACCAAGATTGCTAGCCAATGCTTAGATGAGTTTGATGACTTTATGGTTAAGCAAGAACACTTCAAGGCTTATTTTGGTAGACAATTAAAACAAAATGGTTATATGATTGAATGCTTGGGTGATTATATGTCTAGAGTTAAAGGTGAACTTAAACTCATTAGTAAACATGCTTCTATGGTTACCACTCAAGTAGAACAAGTACTTAAAGCTCAGAATGATTTGCTCAATGAATTGAATAGTAAGAATAATGACTATGCTGTTAGAATGGCTACTAGAACTGGTAGAATGACTCAGGAACCTTTGTATCCTGAAGGCCATCCTAATTGAACAGGACTCTCAGAGAAATAATATAGATGCACCTAGTTCCTCTAAAAAGAAGAAAAAGAAAAATGATAGGACTTTGCATGCTTCTAGTGAACCTGTTGCTGAAACACCTGAGAATCCAAATGATATTTCTGATGCTGAAACTCAATCTGGTAATGAACATGAACCTAGTGATAATGTTAATGATGATGTTCATGTTGGTTCTCAACCTAGCAATGATAATGAGGTAGAAACTGAACCTGCTGTTGATCTTGATAATCCACAATCAAAGAATCAACGTTATGATAAGAGAGAGACTTTGTTGCTAGGAAACACGGTAAAGAAAGAGAACCATGGGTTCAGAAACCCATGCCTTTTCCTCCCAAACCATCCAAGAAAAAGGATGTTGAGGATTTTGAGCGCTTTGCCGAAATGATTAGACCTATCTTCTTGCGTATGCGTTTAACTGATATGCTAAAAATGAATCCTTATGCTAAGTATATAAAGGATGTTATCACTAATGAAAGAAAGATACCGGAAGCTAAAATTTCCACCATGCTTGCTAATTACACTTTCAAGGGTGGAATACCTAAGAAGTTAGGAGATCCAGGAGTACCCACTATACCATGCTTCATTAAAAGAAATTATGTTAGAACTGCTTTATGTGATCTTGGAGCCGGTGTTAGTGTTATGCCTCTATCTTTATATCGTAGACTTGATTTGAATAAGTTGACACCTACTGAAATATCTTTGCAAATGGCTGATAAATCAACTGCTATACCTGTCGGTATTTGTGAGGATGTGCCTGTTGTGGTTGCAAATGTTACTATTTTAACGGACTTTGTTATTCTTGATATTCCCGAGGACGATAGTATGTCTATTATTCTTGGAAGACCCTTTTTGAATACTGCAAGGGCTGTTATTGATTGCAACAAAGGCAATGTCACTTTTCATGTCAATGGCAATGAGCATACGGTACACTTTCTGAGGAAACAACCTCAAGTTCATAGCATAAACTCTATTGGAAAAATTCCATCAATTATTATTGGAGGCTTTGAATTTCCTCTTCCCACTATCAAAAAGAGATATGATATTCTTATTATTGGGAATGTGCATATCCCCGTTGAGGTAACATAGTGTTATTCGAAATTTCTCCGGTTCCATGTTATTCGGAATGAGTTTGTTAACAAGACCTGATCAACCTTGTTAGTGGATTCCTTTTGATGAGCATGAGATGGATGAAGTTAGAAGGCACAACCTTCTGTACCCTCCTTTTACTTTCTGCTATTTAGTTGAAATAAAGCAAAAATAGTATTTTCTGTCAGTTTTCTGAATTATCCGTGCAATATAAAATACCCCAAAAATAAAAGTTCTCCAAATGCCCCGAAATTGAAATATGATTTTTTCTGGAATATTTGAGAATATCTGGCACTGAGAACGCAGCAGGGGGAGCAAGCACCTGGGCACGAGGATCCAGGGCGCGCCCACCCCTACAAGGTGCACCCCTGGCTCGTGGGCCCACGGTGGCTCCCCTCCACTTATTCCAGCCACCACACACTCCTCCTTCCTCCCAAAAAAATCACAATCCAGCTCAAGCACGAGTTCTAGCTCATTTTGCTGCGATTTTCGATCTCCTTGCTCAAAGCACCTCTCACAAAACTGCTTTGGGGGATTGTTCCTTGGTATGTGACTCCTCGAATGGTCCAATTAGTTTTTGTTCTAGTGCTTTATTCATTGCAAATTTTTGCTGCCTAGGTGACCATGTTCTTGAGCTTGCATGTCAAATTTATATGGTTCCAAGTAGTTCTAATGCATGATATAAGCTCTAGGCACTTGTAGGAGTAGTTGCTATCAATTTTATTGAGTTTGGTTCACTTTTATTTTGAAGTTACTAAAATTGTCAGAATTTTTCAGAGGAAGAAATATGCTTAGGACAATGTACCAAGGTGGTTCTTCAAGGAAGCAAGGACCCAGGCTTGCAATGCGTGATGCTGATGATGAACCACCGAGAGACGCTCCAGTGCGGGCTTGTGAATGGCCTTCAGAAGACTTTATGGATCGAGCGGGAATCAAGGAAGAATTTAACGCATATTTGCGTAACGCTGATCTTGAGAGCTTCGAGGAAGAAAAGTGTCGTCAGTACCACTATCTCACTAGTTCCTTTGTGAGGAGGTTTGAATTTTCATCTTCACGCAATTCTCAAACTGTCATGTTTGACCTTTATGAAAATTCTTATACAATGGACTTAGAGGATTTTACCACTGCTTGCAAACTTCCACAATGGGGTAGTCCAAGTGAACCTCGCAAATCTGAATTTAGAGATTTTCTTGCTAGTATAACTGTGGGGGAATCTAGGGATATAGCACAAGCTACCATAGGGAGCATTCATTTTCCTGCTATACATTATTTTGCTCTCTTCATAGGTAGGTGCATAAATGGTAAGGATGAAGCATGCCACATGTGTGCCCCTGACCTCAGTGTTCTTAGGAGTGCTGTGTTAGGAGATAAACGTTATAATTTGGGAGCCATTGTTGCACGTAGGTTGCATAATAATAGATTTAATGGAGATTTCTCTGGTGGAATTTATGCAACCCTCTTAGCTGATTTTCTTGGTGTAACCATACGTGATGATGATATTGAATTGCCTCCTATTTATTTAGATTTTAACGCTATGGTTCACCATCAGTTTGTCGAGAGGAATGAGCCACCTCTCCAGTACCGACTAATCTTTGACAGGCGTCACGCTGTCAATATTGTTCTCCCTGCCCCTACTCTATTTGACTTTCAGGCAAAGGGGAGATATTTCATAACCAGGGAGGAGGCGAATGAGTACGAAAGCAGGACGAGGGCAGCTCGCCTCCAAGCTGCAGCCCACGATGCAAAAGCCGCTGCATCTCAGTACGACCCCAACTTCAGCTTTGGATATCCGCCAGGCCAGCCGTGGCAATAGACCAACTTAGGCCAAAAGCCTAAGCTTGGGGGAGTACGTATTTCCCACCGACATTACATTTATGCTCACACACTCATGCTAGATGTCGTGCTCATACTCTTTCACTGTACTATCCATGCTAGTTTATTTTTTTTTCTTTTTATGCTTTCTTCTTCTGTGTTTGAAAAACCTTAAGAAAACTAAAAAAAATTAGTAGTAGCTTTTAGCTAGTTTACTTTTCTTGTTGTAGTAGTAATTAAAAGAAAACCCAAAAAGATTTCCTGCTCTTTTTTTGCTTGTTGGGAGCTTTCCCGTGTAAATAGTTTTATTTCTTTTCTTTTCTTTGGGGGTCGATAGGAGAAGACCATAATGAAATTGTTGAAGTGGACCTTATATGCATTATTGTTGATTTAACCAAGAGCCCATATTGCTTTGTCTTCTCCTGTTTATTGAATGCTCGCAGATTCCAGCTTAGTCCAATGCACGTGCACTATTATTATTATTCACATCGTTCGGTTGTGCAAGTGAAAGGCAATTATGACGATATATGATGAAATGATTGAGATGAGAGAAGCTCGTATGAACTCGACCTCTCTTGTTTTTGTAAGTATGATTAGTTCATCGTTCCTGATTCAGCTTATTATGAATAAACATGTTTGCAATGACAATTAGAGATCATAGTTGCTTATGCCATGCTTAATTAGCTAGGAGTTTACAATGGTTTACCTTGCGTGCCAACATGCTATTAAAATGGTTGTGATGTGGTATGATGAGGTGGTATCCTCCTTTGAATGATTTAAGTGACTTGACTTGGCACATGTTCACACATGTAGTTGAGACAAATCAACATAGCCTTCATGATATTTATGTTCATGGTGGATTTTATCCTACTCATGCTTGCACTCAATGTTCATTAATTTTAATGCATGTTCATGACTGTTGTCGCTCTCTAGCTGGTCGCTTCCCAGTCTTTTGCTAGCCTTCACTTGTACTAAGAGGGAATACTGCTTGTGCATCCAATCCTTTAAACCCCAAAGTTATTCCATATGAGTCCACCATACCTTCCTATATGCGGTATCTACCTGTCGTTCCATGTAAATTTGTATGTGCCAAACTCTAAACCTTCAAATGAAATTTTGTTTTGTATGCTCGAATAGCTCATGTATCAACTAGGGATGTCCATATCTTCCATGTTAGGCAGGTTATTCTCAAGAGGAGTGGACTCCGCTCCTCACTCACGAGAAAATGGCTGGTCACCGGGATGCCCAGTCCCATGCTTTATGCAAATCAAATCAAAATAATTACAAACAAAACTCCCCCGGGACTGTTGTTAGTTGGAGGCACTCGTTGTTTCGAGCAAGCCATGGATTGATGGTTGTTGGTGAAGGGGGAGTATAAACTTTACCATTCTGTTTGGGAACCGCCTATAATGTGTGTAGCATGGAAGATATCGCCATCTCTTGGTTGTTATGTTGACAATGAAAGTATACCGTTCAAAATATTATTTATCTCTATTTCAAAATCGAGTTCTGGCACCTCTACAAATCCCTGCTTTCCTCTGCGAAGGGCCTATCTATTTACTTTTATGTTGAGTCATCACCCTCTTATTAAAAAGCACCAGCTAGAGAGCACTGCTGTCATTTGCATCCATTACTATTAATTTATATTGGGTATGACTATGACTGGATCTCTTTTTACCATGAATTACAATGTTTAGTCCGTCCTTGATCTTTAAAGGTGCTCTGCATTTATGTTTTGCAGTCTCAGAAAGGGCTAGCGAGATACCATCTTTTTATATCATATTATGATTGTTTTGAGAAAGTGTTGTCATCCGAGATTTATTATTATTGCTCGCAAGTTGATTATGCCATTGATAAGAGTAAACATGAGACCTAAGTGTTATTGTGAATATGGTTAGTCATAATCTTTGCTGAAAACTTGAATGCTGGCTTTACATATTTACAACAACAAGGGCAAACAGAGTTTGTAAAAGTTCTTTATCACTTTCGGTTTATCAACTGAATTGCTGGAGGACAAGCAAAGGCTTAAGCTTGGGGGAGTTGATACGTCTCCGTTGTATCTACTTTTCCAAACACTTTTGCCCTTGTTTTGGACTCTAACTTGCATGATTTGAATGGAACTAACCCGGACTGACGCTGTTTTCAGCAGAATTGCCATGGTGTTATTTATGTGCAGAAACAAAAGTTCTCGGAATGACCTGAAAATTCACGGAGATTATTTTTGGAAATAATAAAAAATACTGGCGAAAGAATCAAGGCCAGGGGCCCACACCCTTTCCACGAGGGTGGGGGGCGCCTGCCCGCTTGCCTCGTGGGCCCCCTGGAGCTCCACCGACCTCAACTCCAACTCCATATATTTGTGTCCGGGGAGAAAAAAATCAGAGAGAAGGATTCATTGTGTTTTACGATACGGAGCCGCCGCCAAGCCCTAAACTCTCTCGGGAGGGCTGATCTGGAGTCCGTTCGGGGCTCCAGAGAGGGGAATCCATCACCGTCGTCATCATCAACCATCCTCCATCACCAATTTCATGATGCTCACCTCCATGCGTGAGTAATTCCATCGTAGGCTTGCTGGACTGTGATGGGTTGGATGAGATCTATCATGTAATCGAGTTAGTTTTGTTAGGGTTTGATCCCTAGTATCCATTATGTTCTGAGATTGATGTTGCTATGACTTTGCTATGCTTAATGCTTGTCACTAGGGCCCGAGTTCCATGATTTCAGATCTGAACCTATTATGTTTTCATGAATATATGTGAGTTCTTGATCCTATCTTGCAAGTCTATAGTCACCTACTATGTGTTATGATCTGGCAACCCCGAAGTGACAATAATCGGGACCACTCCCGGTGATGACCATAGTTTGAGGAGTTCATGTATTCACTATGTGTTAATGCTTTGGTCCGGTACTCTATTAAAAGGAGGCCTTAATATCCCTTAGTTTCCATTAGGACCCCGCTGCCACAGGAGGGTAGGACAAAAGATGTCATGCAAGTTCTTTTCCATAAGCACGTATGACTATATTCGGAATACATGCCTACATTACATTGATGAATTGGAGCTAGTTCTGTGTCACCCTATGTTATGACTGTTACATGATGAACCGCATACGGCATAATTATCCATCACCGATCCAATGCCTACGAGCTTTTCATATATTGTTCTTCGCTTATTTACTTTTCCGCTGCTACTGTTACAATCACTACAAAACCCAAAAATATTACTTTTGCTACCGTTACCGTTACTATCATACTACTTTGCTACAAAATAAATTGCTGTAGATATTAAGTTATCCAGGTGTGGCTGAATTGACAACTCAGTTGCTAATACTTGAGAATATTCTTTGGCTCCCCTTGTGTCGAATCAATAAATTTGGTTTGAATACTCTACCCTCGAAAACTGTTGCGATCCCCCATACTTGTGGGTTATCAGAAGCACATAGAGTATTCTAATAAATTCTGTATCATGTGTGTATCTCTCAAAAGTGTATTCAGCAAGGATGATTGTGGTAAACTAAAAAGCAAAGACTCAAATCATACAAGACACTCCAAGCAAAACACATATCATGTGGTGAATAAAAATATAGCCCCAAGTAAAGTTACCGATGAACGAAAACGAAAGAGGGGATGCCTTCCGGGGCATCCCCAAGCTTTGGCTTTTGGTTCTCCTTGAATTTTACCTTGGGGTGCCTTGGGCATCCCCAAGCTTAGGCTCTTGCCACTCCTTGTTCCATAATCCATCAAATCTTTACCCAAAATTTGAAAACTTCACAACACAAGGCTCGACAAAAAATCTCATGACCTCCGTTAGCGAAATAAAACAAACCACCACTTTAAGGTACTGTATTGAACTCATTATTTATTTATATTGGTGTTAAACCCACTGTATTCTAACTTCTCTATGGTTTATAAGCTCTTTTACTAACCATAGATTCATCAAAATAAGCAAACAACACACAAAAACAGAATCTGTCAAAAACAGAGCAGTCTGTAGTAATCTGTAACTAACGCAAACTTCTGGAACTCCAAAAATTCTGATAAAATAGGAAATCCTAAATAATTTGTTTATTGATCTACTGCAATTGGAATCAGTATTTTATCACGTTGTGGTGATTTTAAACAATTGTTTTTGTGAACAGAAAGTTTCTGACTTTTTCATTATGATCAAATAACTATTATCCAAGAAGATCCTATAGGTTTCACTTGGCACAAACACTAATTAAAACATAAAAACAAATCTAACCAGAGGCTAGAACAAATATTTATTGCTAAACAGGAGAAAAAAGCAAGGAACAAAAATAAAATTGGGTTGCCTCCCAACAAGCGCTATCGTTTAACGCCCCAAGCTAGGCATGAAGATTTCGATGATGCTCACATAAAAGATAGGAATTAAAGCACAAATAGAGCATCATAAAACACGTGATAAACACATCTAAGTCTAACATACTTCCTATGCATAGGCATTTTATAGGCAAACAAATTATCATAGCAAGCAAAAACTAGCATATGCAAGGAAGAGGCAAGAAACTGTAGCAATCTCAACACAATGAGAGGTAATTTAGCAACATGAAAACTGCTACAACCAAATTTTCCTCTCTCATAATAATTACATGTGGGATCATAAGAAAATTCAAGAAAATAGCTATCACATAAAATATTTTCAACACGATCCACACGCATGCGAAGTTGACACTCTTCCAAAATAGTGGGATTAACATTAACTAAAGTCATGACATCTCCAAACCCACTTTTATCAAAAATACCATAAGATTGAACATTCTCCAAATATGTGGGATCTAAAGTTGACACTCTTCCAAACCCACTTTCAATGTTATTGCAAACATTATTATCAATCTCATATTCATCATGGGGCTTAAATAAATTTTGAAGATCATAAGACAAATCACCCCAATCATGATCATTGCAACAAGTAGTAGACATAGCAAAACTAGCATCCCCAAGCTTAGGGTTTTGCATATTATTAGCACAATTGACATTAAGAGAATTTATAGTAAAATCATTGCAATCATGCTTTTCATCGAAGGAACTATCAAGTATGGGTATAATAGCAACGATCTCATGTTTAACATAAGGAACTATAGCAAATTCATCTTCATAAATATTGGCATCATGACCAGAAGAATAGCAAGCATCATGTTCATCAAGGGATATTTCAATCAAATCATCAGAATCATAATTATCTATAGATTCATGCATATCATTATTTTCTTCCAAAGCAACGGTCATTCTTTCAATAAATTCTCAGACATAGACATTATGAGCAAAGTTTTCATTGCAATATTTAAGTATGTCGGAATTTTCAAATTTGTAGAGAGTAATATCATACTTTTCAATCAAAGAAGCAACTTCATGAGCACCCTTAAAAATGACAAATTCTTCAATTTGTTCGATATCATTGTAACTATAAACACCCTTTGCATAAGAAGATAAGATTTCATTGTCATTAAACTCACATAGGTAGGGAAGGTGTTTTTTAGGGTTCTTAGAGCAACAAGTAAAATCACAAATTTCACAAAGATTCCAAGCATAGCATAGAAAACTATTTATATGATACCATAAGAGCTTCCCTTTTTCAGACAAAGGATGACGCACAAAATGAGCATGCTCATCTAAAGATTTCCCATCAACTAGGCTAGTTGGGGTTTCAGCAGGAGCGCATAAGGATCGAAGATGGTCCAAGTAGAACACTTTAAGTGGATCCATATCAATAGATTTTTAGCAAGCAAAGATGCAAGCAAATAGAAGGCACAAGGAAACACAAACAAAAAGACATACGGCAAGAAGGCAAAGAAAAGGCAAAGGTGAAGTGGGGGAGAGGAAAACGAGAGGCAAATGGCAAATAATGTAATGCGAGGGATAAGAGTTTGAGATGGGTACTTGGTATGTCTTGACTTGTGCGTAGACTCCCCGGCAACGGCGCCAGAAATGGCTTGTTGTCGGGAGATCAAATCTTGAATTGAATTGGTGTAAGCCTCCCCGGCAACGACGCCAGAAATCCTTCTTGCTACCTTTTGAGCACTGCGTTGGTTTTCCCTTGAAGAGGAAAGGGTGATGCAGTAAAGTAGCGTAAGTATTTCCCTCAGATTTTGAGTACCAAGGTATCAATCTAGTAGGAGGCCACACGCAAGTCCCTCGTACCTACACAAACAAATAAGAACCTTGCAACCAACGCGATAAAGGGGTTGTCAATCCCTTCACGGCCACATGCAAAAGTGAGATCTGATAGAGATGATAAGATAATATTTTTGGTATTTTATGATAAAGAAAGTAAAGAAACCAAAATAAACGGCGATAGAAATAGCTAGTTGATGGGAGATTAATATGATGGAGAATAGATCCGGGGGCCATAGGTTTCACTAGTGGCTTCTCTCAAGATACCATAAGTATTACGGTGGGTGAACAAATTACTGTCGAGCAATTGATAGAAAAGTGCATAATTATGAGAATATCTAGGTATGATCATGTATATAGGCATCACGTCCGTGACAAGTAGACCGACTCCTGCCTGCATCTACTACTATTATTCCACACATCGACCGCTATCGAGCATGCATCTAGAGTATTAAGTTCATAAGAACGAAGTAACGCTTTAAGAAAGATGACATGATGTAGAGGGATAAACTCATGCAATCTGATATAAACCCCATCTTTTTATCCTCGATAGCAACAATACAATATGTGTCGTTTCCCCTACTATCACTGGGATCGAGCACCGCAAGATTGAACCCAAAGCTAAGCACTTCTCCGATTGCAAGAAAGATCAATCTAGGAGGCCAAACCAAAGTGATAATTCGAAGAGACTTGCAAAGATAACCAATCATAGATAAAAGAATTCAGAGAAGATTCAAATATTGTTCATCGATAATCTTGATCATAAACCCACAATTCATCGGATCTTGACAAACACACCGCAAAAGAAGATTACATCGAGTAGATCTCCAAGAGAATCGAGGAGAACTTTGTATTGAGATCCAAAGAGAGACAAGAAGCCATCTAGTTAATAACTATGGACCCGAAGGTCTGAGGTAAACTACTCACACATCATCTGAGAGGCTATGGTGTTGATGTAGAAGCCCTCCGTGATCAATGCCCCCTCCGGCAGAACGCCAGAAAAGGCCCCAAGATGGGATCTCAGGGGTACAGAAGGTTGCGGCGGTGGAGTTAGGTTTTCGTGGTGCTCCTTGATGGTTTCGGGGTACGCAGGTATATATAGGAGGAAGAAGTAGGTCGGTGGAGCCACGATGGTCCCACGAGGGTGGAGGGCGCGCCCAGGGGGGTAGGCGTGCCCAGGGGGGTAGGCGCGCCCCCTGCCTCGTGGCCTCCTCGTTGATTGCTTCACGTCCACTCCAAGTCCTACGGATCATGTTTGTTCCAAAAATAACTCTCCCGAAGGTTTCATTCCGTTTGGACTCCGTTTGATATTCCTTTTCTGCAAAACACTGAAATAGGCAAAAAAACAGCAATTTGCACAGGGCCTTGGGTTAATAGGTTTGTCCCAAAAATAATATAAAAGTGTATAAATATGCCCATTAAACATCCAAAACAGAATATATAATAGCATGGAGCAATCAAAAATTATAGATACGTTGGAGACGTATCAGTCCTCTGCCCCTCCCTCTCCAGAGTTGCTCGAGCTCCACTGACCACTCCGGTGTGTTCGTGGTGGTCCACTGGTGCATGCTGGTGCCGTTGGAGCTGCTGGACTGCCCTGCTTTGTCGGAACCACCATCTCCGATGAGCTCCGCCCGTTGCCGCCGCTGGAGAGCTTCGTTCCGACCCCGTCCGGCCACCCCTAGCCACGCTATGGGTACGGGCAGGTGCACCTCGATCTCCTCTACAACCCTATCCTCTTAGATCTCGTCACCGGGCACTCCTCGCCGGAGAAAGCACCATCGTCGGGCCTCCCGCCTCTGCTTCTCTTCCCCTCCCCCTCCGACCTGACCGCTGGGGCACGCTGTCAGCCACTCAGGCCGCGGCTGAAGCGGTATGAGTGGTGGCGCCCAGGCGGTTTACGCCTTCGACGTCACCCCGTGGTTTTTTTAATTCAAATTTGACCAGAACTTTGACTAGCTATAACTTTTATTCTACAAGTCCAAATGAGTTGATTATTTTTGCATTCTGTTCTTACTGGAAAATCCTAGCAGCACACTCAAGATGGTATTTTTCTTTGCTGCCTGGAATTTCTAGTAATTTTCAGAAGTGTTCTTGATATTTTCTTTTTGTCATTTGACTTAATTTCAGAAGGTGAAGCTTGTCTTGAAGGCATCCAGGAGGGGTGTCAAGCTCCTTTGTAGTAAGGCAAGCCACAATAACATTTTCATGGTGTCTTTGCAATATCCATGATTTTCTACTTGAATTTATATGATATTCATTGCATATAGTATTAAAATAAATAATGGTTGTGTTATTTAGTTTGTCATGACCAAAATGCTTAGTTAACAGAAATGAATGCTTGAACTAGTGAGATATAGCTTGAGTAGTTGACCTAAGTAAATTTGTCATGGCTATGGTGATATGATCATCGGTCTTATTTTTCCTATATGCAAAACTGAGTTTTATTTGATAAATGCCAACTAAAGTGATGAGTATAAATAACAAGTAAGAAAGGACCAGAAATGTTGAAAGTTGAGTTTGTGCAAGTAGAACTTTGAATAAGGTTGATCTGTTATTTCTAAATGGATGTGATGCATGATATATGGTTGCATAAGCATGGCATATAGTGACTCGAGCATTTTATTTTCAATTTAAACCTGATGATAATTGAACTTGAACATAAAGTTGGTCGGGTCATGGTGCCACTGAATCGGGCTGACAATTGCAACCACATTTGCCTTAGTATGGGGAGGCCGTTAGTCGTTCTGTTGTCATGCCTTTTATCGGTGCCTCCAACAAGGGAAGTTTATGGGCATGCGTTACCCTGGCCCGATAAGCAGACATAACCTTGTGGACCTGTTGTTGTTATGGTAACTTGTCCCCGTTTGGCACTGTTTATTTGCCACGACGGTGGTTGTTTTGCCTTTGCTAGGCTCGGTCACCCATGACTAATCTCAGTGGGGAGTTGGTTGGAGTGTCCGTAAAAGTGTCTTGGCAATGGGAGAGTTCTGTCGGAATGCCGTTGGCTGCTACCTCTTGAGCACTGCGTTGGTTTTCCCTTGAAGAGGAAAGGGTGATGCAGTAAAGTAGCAAAAGTATTTCCCTCAGTTTTGAGAACCAAGGTATCAATCCAGTAGGAGACCACACTCAAGTCCCACGTACCTACACAAACAAATTAGAACCTTGCAACCAATGCGATAAAGGGGTTGTCAATCCCTTCACGGCCACTTGCAAAAGTGACATCTGATAGAGATAATAAGATAATATTTTTGGTATTTTTATGATAAAGACTAAAAGTAAAGAAAGCAAAATAAACGGTGATAAAAATAACGGGAGATTAATATGATAGAGAATAGACCCGGGGGGCATAGGTTTCACTAGTGGCTTCTCTCAAGAGCATAAGTATTACGGTGGGTGAATAGATTACTATCGAGCAATTGATAGAATTGAGCATAGTTATGAGAATATCTAGGTATGATCATGTATATAGGCATCACGACCGTGACAAGTAGACCGACTCCTGCCTGCATCTACTACTATTACTCCACACATCGACCGCTATCCAGCATGCATCTAGAGTATTAAGTTCATAAGAACAGAGTAACGCATTAAGCAAGATGACATGATGTAGAGGGATAAACTCAAGAAATATTGTATAAACCCCGTCTTTTTATCCTCGATGGCAACAATACAATACGTGTCGTTTCCCCTTCTTTCACTGGGATCGAGCACCGCATGATTGAACCCAAAGCTAAGCACTTCTCCCATTGCAAGAAAGATCAATCTAGTAGGCCAAACCAAACTGATAATTCGAAGAGACTTGCAAAGATTACAAATCATACATAAAAGAATTCAGAGGAGATTCAAATATTGTTCATAGATAATCTTGATCATAAACCCACAATTCATTGGATCTTGACAAACAAACCGCAAAAGAAGATTACATCGAATAGATCTCCAAGAGAATTGAGGAGAACTTTGTATTGAGATCCAAAGAGAGAGAAGAAGCCATCTAGCTAATAACTATGGACCCGAAGGTCTGAGGTAAACTACTCACACATCATCGGAGAGGCTATGGTGTTGATGTAGAAGCCCTCCGTGATCAATGCCCCCTCCGACGGAGCGCCGGAAAAGGCCGCAAGATGGGATCTCACGGGTACAGAGAGTTGCGGCGGTGGAAATAGGGTTTTATCCTCTGTTCTGATGTTTCCAGGGTATATGAGTATATATAGGCGAAAGAAGTCGGTCAGGAGAGCCACGAGGGTGGGGGCGCACCCAGGGGGCAGGCGCGCCTCCCTGCCTCGTGGCCTCCTCGTTGATTGCTTGACGTCCACTCCAAGTCTTCTGGATCACGTTTGTTCCAGAAATCACGTTCCTGAAGGTTTCATTCCGTTTGGACTCCGTTCGATATCCCTTTCCTTCGAAACACTGAAATAGGCAAAAAAAAACAGCAATTTGGGTTGGGCCTTCGGTTAATAGGTTAGTCCCAAAAATAATATAAAAGTGTATAGTAAAGCCCATTGAACATCCAAAACAGATAATATAATAGTATGGAACAATAAAAAATTATAGATACGTTGGAGACGTATCAAGCATCCCAAAGCTTAATTCCTGCTCGTCCTCGAGTAGGTAAATGATAAAAACAGAATTTTTGATGTGGAATGCTGCTTAGCATAATTTTCAATGTAATTCTTTTTATTGTGGCATGAATATTTAGATCCGAAAGATTCATGATAAAAGTTTCATGTTGACATAAAAACAATAATACTTCAAACATGCTAACCAATTAATTATGTTTTATCAAAATAACATAACCAAAGAAAGCTTATCCCTACAAAATCATATAGTTAGGCCATGCTTCATTTTCGTCACACAAAACGTTCTCATCATGCATAACCCCGATGACAAGCCGAGCAATTGGTTCATACTTTTTAACGCGCTTCAGCCTTTTCAACCCTCACGCAATACATGAGCGCAAGCCATGGATATAGCACTATGGGTGGAATAAAGTATAATGATGGGGGGTTATGTGAGAAGACAAAAAGGTAGAAAGTCTCACATTGACGCGGCTAATCAATGTTCTATGGAGATGCCCACCAATTGATGTCAATGCGAGGAGTAGGGATTGCCATGCAACGGATGCACTAGAGCTATATATATATATATATATATATATATATATATATATATATATATATATATATATATATATATATATATATATAGGTAAATTATATGGGACACCTAGGTGCCTGGGCACCTTGATCGGGTCCAACCCGTTAGTACAACTTTTATTTCCTTTCTTAATCTATTTGCATGCAAGACATTCCATCTATGAAACAACATGAAGCATTTCCTTTTATTGTTTTTTTCTCTCATACCTTTCCACATAGAAGATAGATCATGTATTTGCTAGTATATACAAAAAAAATGTATGCCGCCCACACATTTACGTGGACATATATACATAAAACAGTTGGGTATCATACCCACTTAATTATGACTATGTACTTCAAAAAATAATTGGATATAGTACCACATATTATTAAAGTATGTACTCATATATTTCACACGGGGGTATGTAGCGAAATATGCAAAAAAATTAGGTGTAATACCTATGTATTATTGGGGTATGTAATTGTAGAGAATAGGTATATAGTTGTAGAAAAATATTGGGGTATGTACGCATATATTTCAATTTCGCATACCTATTTTATTTTTTGACTATGTACTTCAAACAACAATAAGGTATAATACCTACATATTATTTGAGTATATATTCATATATTTCACGCCTGGGTATGTAGATGTAGGGAAATGTAAAACATATTAGGTATAATAACTACGTATTATTGAGGTATGTATTCATATATTTTACGCCGGGGTATGTAGCTGTAGAGTATTGGGATATATATACGTACACAAAAATCTAATGAGGATCTACTCAGTTAAAAATCCCTACATACAAAAAAACCACTACATACGCAGCGCTTGAAGTTGTTACTATATTTTACACCGCAATATTATGTAAGTTTTTTAATTACTTGATCTCACTAATGGAGAATTGATGACGGACATTAAATAAACAGATTTGGCTATTTCCATGTAAGGCACGCCATGCAAACATCTATGGAAGGTAATCCATTGACACAATTAATACGCATCTGAGCCATGCAAACAACTATGGAAAGTTTTTTTTGATAAAGATATAAATTAAAATATAATCTCATGTGTTAACGGATCAAACCCGATAACCCATATACCCATCATCTGAACACAATCACGAGGCAATCGAACGACATCTAGGCAAGGTGCCTGGGCACCTAGGTGCCCCAAACAGCCGTCCTATATATATATATATATATATAAGCTCAACAAAAAAAACTAAGTGGGTGTGCATCCAACTTGCTTGTTCATGAAGACCTAGGGCATTTTGAGGAAGCCCATCATTGGAATATACAAGCCAAGTTCTATAATGAAAATTTACCACTAGTATATGAAAGTGACAACATAGCAGACTCTCTATCATGAAGATCACGGTGCTACTTTGAAGTACAAGTGTGGAAAAAGGATAGTAACATTGTCCCTTCTCTCTTTTTATCTCATTTTTTTTATTTGGGCCTTCTCTTTTCTTTGGCCTCTTTTTTTTTTCTTTTTTTTCCTTAGTCCGGAATCTCATCCCAACTTGTGGGGGAATCATAGTCTCCATCATCCTTTCCTCACATGGGACAATGCTCTAATAATGATGATCATCACACTTTTATTTACTTACAACTCAAGAATTACAACTCAATACTTAGAACAAAATATGACTATGTGAATGCCTCCGGCAGTGTACCGTGATATGCAATGAATCAAGAGTGACATGTATGAAAAATTATGAATGGTGGCTTTGCCACAAATACAATGTCAACTACATGATCATACAAAGCAATATGACAATGATGGAGCGTGTCATAATAAACGGAACGGTGGAAAGTTGCATGGCAATATATCTCGGAATGGCTATGGAAATATTGTGATAGGTAGGTATGGTGGCTGTTTTGAGGAAGATATAAGGATTTTATGTGTGATAGAGCGTATCATATCACGGGGTTTTGATGCACTGGCAAAGTTTGCACCAACTCTCAACGTGAGAAAGGGCAATGCTCGGTACCGTAGAGGCTAGAAAATGGTGGAAGGGTGAGAGTGCGTATAATCCATGGCCTCACATTAGTCATAAAGAACTCATATACTTATTGCAAAAGCTTATTAGCCCTCGAAGCAAAGTACTACTACGCATGCCCCTAGAGGGATAGATTGGTAGGAAAAGACCATCGCTCGTCCCCGACCGCCACTCATAAGGAAAGCAATAAAAGAACACCTTATGCTTCGAATTTGTCACACAACTTTTACCATACGTGCATGCTACGGGACTTGCCAACCTTAACACAAGTATTTCTCAATTTCACAATTACTCAACTAGCACACTCTAATATTACCACCTTTATATCTCAAAACAATTATCAAGTATCAAAAACTTCTCATGATATTCAATGAACTCAATATGGAAGCTTTTATTATACCCATCTTGGATGCCTATCATATTAGGACTAATTTCACAATTAAAGAAAATTACCATTCTGTTTAAGACTCTCAAAAAAATATAAGTGAAGCATGAGAGATCAATAATTTCTATAAAGTAAAACCACCACCGTGCTCTAAAAGATATAAGTGAATCACTAGAGCAAAAACTATATAGCTCAAACGATATAAGTGAAGCACATAGAGTATTCTAATAAATTCCGAATCATGTGTGTCTCTCTCAAAAGGTCTGTACAGCAAGGATTATTGTGGTAAACTAAAAAGCAAAGACTCAAATCATACAAGACGCTCCAAGCAAAACACATATCATGTGGTGAATAAAAATATAGCCCCAAGTAAAGTTACCGATAGATGAAGACGAAAGAGGGGATGCCTTCCGGGGCATCCCCAAGCTTAAGCTTTCAGTTGTCCTTGAATTTTACCTTGGGGTGCCTTGGTCATCCCCAAGCTTAGGCTCTTGCCACTCCTTCTTCCATAATCCATCAAATCTTTACCCAAAACTTGAAAACTTCACAACACAAAACTCAACAGAAAATCTCATGAGCTCCCTTAGCGAAATAAAAAAAACCACCACTTTAAGGTACTGTATTGAACTCATTCTTTATTTATATTGCTGTTAAACCCACTGTATTCCAACTTCTCTATGGTTTATAAGCTCTTTTACTAGCCATAGATTCATTAAAATAAGAAAACAACACACGAAAAACAGAATCTGTCAAAAACAGAACAGTCTGTAGTAATCTGTATCTAACGCAAACTTCTGTAACTCGAAAAATTCTGATAAAATAGTAGATCCTAAATAATTTGTTTATTGATCTACTGCAATTGGAATCTGTAGTTTATCGCATTCTGATGATTTTAAACAATTGTTTTCGTGAACAGAAAGTTTCTGACTATTTCAGCAAGATCAAATAACTATTATCCAAGAAGTCCTATAGGTTTCACTTGGCACAAACACTAATTAAAACATAAAAAAATATAACCAGAGGCTAGATCAAATATTTATTTCTAAACAGGAACAAAAAGCAAAAAACTAAAATAAAATTGGGTTGCCTCCCAACAAGCGCTATCGTTTAACGCCCCTAGCTAGGCATAAAAGCGATGATAGATCTAAGTATTATCATCTTTGGTTTTATGAAAGAAAAGGGAAAACTTATTATCTATAGCATTAATCTTTCTATTTTGATAGAGCACATGGTCATTAATGGTAGAAGAAATATTAAGCACGTTACGAAAATTTGCATCTAAGCTAGCTTTCATCTCTTTAATAGTTTTGTTTTGATAAGAGAGCAAAAGAGAGGTAGATTCGACCTTCTCATTCATGGGGTGCCCAAATATGGCTTTCATCTTTTCATAGGTATCTACGGCATCCTCTTCAACAAAACCTTCTTCAAAAATAGAATCTAAGACATGCTTAAACGAAGAAGGTAGGGCAACATAAAAGCTTATTAAGTATATTTCAATTTGGTATTGGGGCACATAGCTAGCCCTGATCCTTAATAGCCTATCCCACGCATCTTTCAAAGACTCATCAAGTAAATAACAAAATAAATCTGGGTCATCTTCATCAAAATTATTCAGATTCTCATTGATAACCCTGGTAGGTTTTTCTATAGCATCATTATTTATGAGCTTAGAGAGGACAGAAGGACTATCCAAGGTATTGAAACCCAGGAGAGAACCCCTAGCCCTTTTTGATTCGGCCATGGCAAAAGGAAGGCAAACGGGAAGAGAGCAAATAAAGCGGCAAGGGTGAAGTGGGGGAGAGGAAAACGAGAGGCAAATGGCAAATAATGTAATGCAAGGGATAAGAGTTTGTGATGGGTACTTGGTATGTCTTGACTTGTGCGTAGACTCCCCGGCAATGGCGCCAGAAATACTTCTTGCTACCTCTTGAGCACTGCGTTGGTTTTCCCTTGAAGAGGAAAGGGTGATGCAGTAAAGTAGTGTAAGTATTTCCCTTGGTTTTGAGAACCAAGGTATCAATCCAGTAGGAGACCACGCTCAAGTCCCACGTACCTACACAAACAAATAAGAACCTTGCAACCAACACGATAAAGGGGTTGTCAATCCCTTCACGGCCACTTGCAAAAGTGAGATCTGATAGAGATGATAAGATAATATTTTTGGTATTTTTATGATAAAGACTAAAAGTAAAGAAAGCAAAATAAATGGTGATAGAAATAACAGGAGATGAATATGATAGAGAATAGACCCGGGGGCCATTGGTTTCACTAGTGGCTTCTCTCAAGAGCATAAGTATTACAGTGGGTGAACAAATTACTGTCGAGCAATTGATATAACTGAGCATAGTTATGAGAATATCTAGGTATGATCATGTATATAGGCATCACATCCGTGATAGGTAGACCGACTCCTGCCTGTATCCACTACTATTACTCCACACATCGACCGCTGTCTAGCATGCATCTAGAGTATTAAGTCCATAAGAACAGAGTAACGCATTAAGCAAGATGACATGATGTAGAGGGATAAACTCAAGCAATATGATAAAAACCCCATCTTTTTATCCTCGATGGCAACAATACAATATGTGTCGTTTCCCCTTCTGTCACTGGGATCGAGCACCGCATGATTGAACCCAAAGCTAAGCACTTTTCCCATTGCAAGAATGATCAATCTAGTAGGCCAAACCAAACTGATAATTCGAAGAGACTTGCAAAGATAACAAATCATACATAAAAGAATTCAGAGGAGATTCAAATATTGTTCATAGATAATCTTGATCATAAACCCACAATTCATCGGATGTCGACAAACACACCACAAAAGAAGATTACATCGAATAGATCTCCAAGAGAATCGAGGAGAACTTTGTATTGAGATACAAAGAGAGAGAGAGAAGAAGCCATCTAGCTAATAACTATGGACCCGAAGGTCTGAGGTAAACTACTCACACATCATCGGAGAGGCTATGGTGTTGATGTAGAAGCCCTCCATGATGAATGCCCCCTCCGGCGGAGCACCGGAAAAGGCCCCAAGATGGGATCTCACAGGTACAGAGAGTTGCGGCGGTGGAAATAGGGTTTTGTCCTCTGTTCTGATGTTTCCAGGGTATATGAGTATATATAGGCGAAAGAAGTCGGTCAGGAGAGCCACGAGGGGCCCACGAGGGTGTGGGGCGTGCCCAGGGGGCAGGCGCGCCTTCCTGCCTCGTGGCCTCCTTGTTGATTGCTTGACATCCACTCCAAGTCCTCTGGATCATGTTTGTTCCAAGAATCACGTTCCTGAAGGTTTCATTCCGTTTGAACTCCGTTCGATATCCCTTTCCTTCGAAACACTGAAATAGGCAAAAAAACAGCAATTTGGGTTGGGCCTCCGGTTAATAGGTTAGTCCCAAAAATAATATAAAACTGTGTAATAAAGCCCATTGAACATCCAAAACAGATAATATAATAGCATGGACCAATAAAAAATTATAGATACGTTGGAGACGTATCAGTGGCCCACCCGAATGGGAGTGCGAGACCATGGGTTCCGTGGTGTGGGTAAAGTGCGCTACCTCTGCAGAGTGTAATAATCTATCGATAGCCGTGCCCGCGGATAAGGGCCCAGTTCGTAACTAAGTCACACCATGGATCAACTTTCATAAATAAATCTTGCACACTAAGTTATTTGCATTGCACTGGTTGGATCATGATGATGTCAGTGAGACTGACTGTTGTGTATCTCTTGTGATCCGGGAGTGATCACTGTTTGGTTACGAGGTAACCAGTTGAACCAAGTATGGTTCCGTTCGTGATTCGTCGTGAGCACTGTTCGGTTGCGAGGCAACCTGTTGGTAAGAGAGTCCGAGTGACTCGATGCAAAAGTTTGGTTTCACTGCATGAGTAGCATGTTTTGTTTGCATTTAACTTGATTAAATGTCATGATATTGTTTGTCATTATGGTTCTGTTTGCTGTGAGCTTGCAAGTACATTCAATGTACTGACTGGCGTGTTATGCCAGATTTCAGGAAAGTCTAACTGGATCGTACTGCTGCCGTGTCTAGACCGTGTCCACATTGGTGTCCCTGTGCTATGAAGTCCTGCTATGTCGTTGTTCCGCTGCCGTGTAGATGTCATGCTCGAGGCCCCTTTTATGTTCACTAAATAATGTACATATTGTTCAGCCGCACGGAGTGTGCCGCTTGGCCTCGCAACTTGAAGTAATGTCACACTATGCTTCCGCTAGTTTCAATAAAGCGGTGATTTCTGTACTACCAAGATGTTGTGTGTTGCCAGAAGACATGATCTCTGGGTTAATGCAAGGTAAACCGGTCGCTCTGAGATGGGGTGCCACAGGGGCATCCTCTCGTTATGGCTTTGGTGAAGGACCATGGCGGTGGTGGTCGGGTCAGTGCTGTGTCGACAGTTGGTTCAGTGTTGTAGGACGTGATTTGGCATCGTCTGAGTTGATGGCTCGATGATGGCTGTCGGCAGTCACTGGGACATGTCCTGCCTGGTCCACCGGGATTGGAGGGTACTTTAAGCATGAGTGCCACTACGGTGGTGGCGTTGACCTTGGCCTTGTTGGGGAACGTAGTAATTTCAAAAAAATTCCTACGCACACGCAAGATCATGGTGATGCATAGCAACGAGTGGGAAGAGTGTTGTCCACGTACCCTCGTAGACCGTAAGCGGAAGCGTTATGACAATGTGGTTGATGTAGTCGTACGTCTTCACGATCGACCGATCCTAGTACCGAACGTACGGCACCTCCGCGATCTGCACACGTTCAGCTCGGTGACATCCCGCGAACTCACAATCCAGTAGAGCTTAGAGGGAGAGTTTCGTCAGCACGACGGCGTGATGACGGTGATGATGAAGCTACCAACGCAGGGCTTCGCCTAAGCACCGCTACGATATGACCGAGGTGGATTATGGTGGAGGGGAGCACCGCACACGGCTAAGAGATCAATGATCAACTTGTGTCTATGGGGTGCCCCCCTCCCCCGTATATAAAGGAGTGGAGGAGGGGGAGGGCCGGCCCTCTACTATGGCGCGCCCTGGGGAGTCCTACTCCCACCGGGAGTAGGATTCCCCCTTTCCAAGTAGTAGATGTAGGAGAGAAGGAAGGGGACGAGAGAAGAGAAGGAAGGAGGGGGCGCCGCCCCTCCCCCTAGTCCAATTCGGACTAGGCCTTGGGGTGCGCGGCCTGCCCTAGGCAGCCCCTCTCTCTCCCCTAAAGCCCAATAAGGCCCATATACTCCCCGGCGAATTCCCGTAACTCTCCGGTACTCCGATAAATACCCGAACCACTCAGAACCTTTCCGATGTCCGAATATAGCCTTCCAATATATCGATCTTTACGTCTCAAACATTCCGAGACTCCTCGTCATGTGCCTGGTCTCATCCGGGACTCCGAACAATATTTGGTACATCAAAACACATAAACTCATAAGACCGATCATTGGGCAAGTCAATCAAAGTTCATACTTTGTTCTCATACATGGATCCCATCTCAGATTTTATGGCCTCAAACCATTTCGCGGAATCTTGGCTCATCATCGCTTCCTCATAGTTCGTAGGTTCGTCATGGTCAAGTAACATGACCTCCAGAATAGGATTACCATACCACTCTGTTGCGGAACGTACTCTGGTTTACCTACGAGGTTCGGTAGTAACTTGATCTGAAGTTTCATGATCATCATCATTAACTTCCTCACTAATTGGTGTAGGCATCACTGGAACTGATTTCTGTGATGAACTACTTTCCAATTCTGGAGAAGGTACAATTACCTCATCAAGTTCTACTTTCCTCCCACTCACTTCTTTCGAGAGAAACTCCTTCTCTAGAAAGGATCCATTCTTAGCAACGAATGTATTGCCTTTAGATCTGTGATAGAAGGTCTACCCAAGTGTCTCCTTTGGGTATCCTATGAAGACACATTTCTCAGATTTGGGTTTGAGCTTATCAGGATGAAACTTTTTCACATAAGCATCGCAACCCCAAACTTTAAGAAACGACAACTTTGGTTTCTTGCCAAACCACAGTTCATATGGTGTCGTCTCAACGGATTTAGATGGTGCCCTATTTAATATGAATGCAGCTGTCTCTAATGCATAACCCAAAAACGATAGTGGTAAATCGGTAACAGACATCATAGATTGCACCATATCTAATAAAGTACGGTTACGATGTTCGGACACACCATTACGCTGTGGTGTTCCAGGTGGCGTGAGTTGCGAAACTATTCCGCATTGTTTCAAATGAAGACCAAACTCGTAACTCAAATATTCTCCTCCACGATCAGATCATAGAAACTTTGTTTTCTTGTTACGATGATTTTCCACTTCACTCTGAAATTATTTAAAATTTTCAAATGTTTCAGATTTATGTTTCATCAAGTAGATATACCCATATCTGCTCAAATCATCTATGAATGTTAGAAAATAAGGATACCTGCCGCGAGCCTCAACACTCATCGGACTGCATACATCAGTATGTATTATTTCCAACAAGTCTGTTGCTCTCTCCATTATTCTGGAGAACGGAGTCTTAGTCATCTTGCCCATGAGGCATGGTTCGCAAGCATCAACTGATTCATAATCAAGTGATTCCAAAAGCCCATCAGCATGGATTTTCTTCATGCGCTTTACACCAATATGACCTAAACGGCAGTGCCACAAATAAGTTGCACTATCATTATTAACTTTGCATCTTTTGGCTTCAATATTATGAATATGTGTATCACTATGAGCGAGATTCAATAAACCATTCATCGTAGGTGTATGACCATTGAAGGTTTTATTCATGTAAACAGAACAACAATTATTCTCTGACTTTAAATGAATAACCGTATTGCAATAAACATGATCAAATCATATTCATGCTTAACGCAAACACCAAACAACATTTATTTAGGTTCAACAATAATCCCGAAAGTATAGGGAGTGTGCGATGGTGATCATATCAATCTTGGAACCACTTCCAACACACATCGTCACTTCACCCTTAACTAGTCTCTGTTCATTCTGCAACTCTCGTTTCAAGTTACTAATCTTACCAACTGAACTAGTATCAAATACTGAGGGGTTTCTATAAACACTACTAAAGTACACATCAATAACATGTATATCAAATATACATTTGTTCACTTTGCCATCCTTCTTATCCGCCAAATACTTGGGGCAGTTCTGCTTCCAGTGACCAGTCCCTTTGCAGTAGAAGCACTTTAGTCTCAGGCTTAGGTCCAGACTTGGGCTTCTTCACTTGAGCAGCAACTTGCTTGCCGTTCTTCTTGAAGTTCCCCTTCTTCCCTTTGCCCTTTTCTTGAAACTAGTGGTCTTGTCAACCATCAACACTTGATGCTTTTCTTGATTTCTACCTTCGTCGATTTCAGCATCACGAAGAGCTTGGGAATCATTTCTGTTATCCCTAGCAAATTATAGTTCATCACGAAGTTCTAGTAACTTGGTGATAGTGACTAGAGAACTCTGTCAATCACTATCTTATCTGGAAGATTAACTCCCACTTGATTCAAGTGATTGTAGTACTCAGACATTCTGAGCACATGCTCACTAGCTGAGCAATTCTCCTCGATCTTGCAGGCAAAGTGCTTGTCAAAGGTCTCATACCTTTCGACATGGGCATGAGTCTGAAATACTAATTTCAACTCTTGGAACATCTCATATGCTCCATGGCGTTTCAAAACGTATTTGAAGCCCCGATTCTAAGCCGTAAAGCAAGGTGCACTAAACTATCAAGTAGTCATCATATCGAGCTTGCCAAACGTTCATAACGTCTGCATCTGCTCCTGCAATTGGTCTGTCACCTAGCAGTGCATCAAGGACATAATTCTTCTGTGCAATGAGGATAATCCTCAGATCACGGATCCAATCCGCATCATTGCTACTAACATCTTTCAACTTAGTTTTCTCTAGGAACATATCAAAAATAAAACAGGGGAGCTAAACGCGAGCTATTGATCTACAACATAGATATGCTAATACTATCAGGACTAAGTTCATGATAAATTAAAGTTCAGTTAATCATATTACTTAAGAACTCCCACTTAGATAGACATCCCTCTAATCATCTAAGTGATCACGTGATCCATATCAACTAAACCATGTCCGATCATCACGTGAGATGGAGTAGTTTTCAATGGTGAACGTCACTATGTTGATCATATCTTCTATATGATTCACGCTCGACCTTTCGGTCTCCAGTGTTCCGAGGCCATATCTGCATATGCTAGACTCATCAAGTTTAACCCGAGTATTTTGCGTGTGCAAAACTGGCTTGCACCCGTTGTATGTGAACGTAGAGCTTATCACACCCGATCATCGCGTGGTGTCTCGGCACGACGAACTTTCGCAATGGTGCATACTCAGGGAGAACACCTGTACCTTCAAATTCAGTGAGAGATCATCTTATAATGCTACTGTCGATCTAAGCAAAATAAGATGCATAAAGGATAAACATCACATGCAATCAATATAAGTGATATGATATGGCCATCATTATCTTATGCCTTTGATCTCCATCTCCAAAGCACCGTCATGATCACCATCGTCACCGTCGTGACACCTTGATCTCCATCGTAGCATCGTTGTCATCTCGCCAACTATTGCTTCTACGACTATCGCTACCGCTTAGTGATAAAGTAAAGCAATTAGATGGCGATTGCACTTCATACAATAAAGCGACAACCATATGGCTCTTGCCAGTTGCCGATAACTCTATTACAAAACATGATCATCTCATACAATAAAATTTAGCATCATGTCTTGACCATATTACATCACAACATGCCCTGCAAAAACAAGCTAGATGTCCTCTACTTTGTTGTTGCAAGTTTTACGTGGCTGCTACGGACTGAGCAAGAACCGTTCTTACCTACGCATCAAAACTACAACGATATTTCGTCAAGTATGTGTTGTTTTAACCTTCACAAGACCGGGCGTAGCCACACTCGATTCAACTAAAGTTTGGAGAAACTGACACCCGCCAGCCACCTGTGTGCGAAGCACGTCGGTAGAACCAGTCTCGCGTAAGCGTACGCGTAATGTCGGTCCGGGCGCTTCATCCAACAATACTGCCGAATCAAAGTATGGCATGCTGGTAAGCAGTATGACTAGTATCGCCCACAACTCACTTGTGTTCTACTCGTGCATATAACATCTATGCATAAACCTGGCTCTAATGCCACTGTTGGAGAACGTAGTAATTTCAAAAAAATTCCTACGCACACGCAAGATCATGGTGATGCATAGCAACGAGAGGGAAGAGTGTTGTCCACGTACCCTCGTAGACCGTAAGCGGAAGCGTTATGACAACGCGGTTGATGTAGTCGTACGTCTTCACGATCGACCGATCCTAGTACTGAACGTACGGCACCTCCGCGATTTGCACACGTTCAGCTCGGTGACGTCCCGCGAACTCACGATCCAGTAGAGCTTCGAGGGAGAGTTTCGTCAGCACGATGGCGTGATGACGGTGATGATGAAGCTACTGACGCAGGGCTTCGCCTAAGCACCGCTACGATATGACCGAGGTGGATTATGGTGGAGGGGGGCACCACACACGGCTAAGAGATCAATGATCAACTTGTGTCTATGGGGTGCCCCCCTCCCCCGTATATAAAGGAGTGGAGGAGGGGGAGGGCCGGCCCTCTACTATGGAGCGCCCTGGGGAGTCCTACTCCCACCGGGAGTAGGATTCCCCCCTTTCCAAGTAGTAGGAGTAGGAAAGAAGGAAGGGGAAGAGAGAAGAGAAGGAAGGAGGGGGCGCCGCCCCTCCCCCTAGTCCAATTCGGACTAGGCCTTGGGGGGGGCGCGGCCTTCCCTAGGCAGCCCCTCTCTCTCTCCCCCTAAAGCCCAATAAGGCCCATATACTCCCCGGAGAATTGCCGTAACTCTCCGGTACTCCGATAAATACCCGAACCAGTCAGAACTTTCCGATGTCTGAATATAGCCTTCCAATATATCGATCTTTACGTCTTGAACATTCCGAGACTCCTCTTCATGTCCCTGATCTCATCCGGGACTCCGAACAACCTTCGGTACATCAAAACATATAAACTCATAATACCGATCGTCACTGAACGTTAAGCGTGCTGACCCAACGGGTTCGAGAACTATGTAGACATGGTCGAGACTCGTCTACAGTCAATAACCAATAGCGGAACCTGGATGCTCATATTGGCTCCTACATATTCTACGAAGATCTTTATCGGTCAAACCGCATAACAACATATGTTGTTCCCTTTGTCATTGGTATGTTACTTGCCCGAGATTCGATCGTCAGTATCTCAATACCTAGTTCAATCTCGTTACCTACAAGTCTCTTTACTCGTTTCGTAATGCATCATCCCGCAACTAACTCATTAGTTACATTGCTTGCAAGGCTTATAGTGATGTGCATTACCGAGAGGGCCCAGAGATACCTCTCCGACAATCGGAGTGACAAATCCTAATCTCGATCTATGCCAACTCAACAAGTACCATCGGAGACACCTGTAGAGCACCTTTATAATCACCCAGTTACGCTATGACGTTTGGTAGCACACAAAGTGTTCCTCCGGTATTCGGGAGTTGCATAATCTCATAGTCATAGGGACATGTATAAGTCATGAAGAAAGCAATAGCAACATACTAAACGATCAAGTGCTAAGCTAACGGAATGGGTCAAGTCAATCACATCATTCTCTAATGATGTGATCCCATTAATCAAATGACAACTCATGTCTACGGCTAGGAAACTTAACCATCTTTGATTCAATGAGCTAGTCAAGTAGAGGCATACTAGTGACACTCTGTTTGTCTATGTATCCACACATGTACTAAGTTTCTGGTTAATACAATTCTAGCATGAATAATAAACATTTATCATGAAATAAGGAAATAAATAATAACTTTATTATTGCCTCTACGGCATATTTCCTTCAGGCCTGGGGGCTGATATCGGGCCATTCCAACCGCAGTTTGTGCACTGTAAAGTGGGCGGTTGGCAATGTCTCGTGGCATGGATGCAGGAGCGACGGCCCTGGAAGGTCGTCCGCATGGTTGGCTCTCCAGCAGGCACCATGGCGGCGGTGGCGGCATTGTCTCTTGGTCGTGTGGGCGGCGAGACGCATGGCGCAAGGTAGCTCGGGCGCTCTCTCGATCTCCATGGTGGTGCCTCGATCCAGATCTGGGGATCTATGCGCGTCATGCTTCTTTTGAAGACCTCGTGGTGACACGTGATAATTACCAGGTGAAAGCTCTGCTCTTTGGTGCCGACGGTGGCGACGCTCGTGGGCGCCGCTCTCTTCTTGAAGACGCCGTCGTGGTTTTCCTCTCCATGTCTGGGTTCTAGGTGAAAACCTTTGTCCGTTGTGGACTCGACAGCGGCGACACGTGGCGCCGACATCCCTCGTGAGGGTGTTGTCGTGTAGCTTAGGTGTGTAGGGTGTAGCATGGTGTTGTACCCAGATCCTGCTGTGTTCTTTATTGGTAGGGTAGTCGCATGCGGTGTACATGATACATTTATCCTGTGATCTACATTGTAAGAGGGCTACTTCTCCACCTTGTATCGTTCGACCGTATACTCTGTTCGGGTTTAGCTTTATATATAAAGCAGGGCCAAAGCTATTTGGAAACAATAGACTTGCACCTTCTTGCCTCCCCTATACACAGTGTATATGTACAGACATGAATCAAGTACAGAAGTGTGTTGCATCCTATCCGTGTCTTTTATAGTATCAATACCTAAATCACATCCATTTATTTCAATGTTCCTCAACAACATCTGAAATCGGGTGCTCCTTGTCCTTCAACCATGTTCAAATGTGGTTTTATGTTACTTCTTCATTTCGTTACCTAGACCTAAAGCCCTGAAAGTGCGTTATATCGACTAGAGAGGGGGTGAATAGGCAATTTTTATGAATTCTTCACTGAGGAATTTGCAGGTGAGGAAATTCCTTAGCGAAGAACTACTTGCAGCGGAATAAGTACTCAGAAGTAAACATAAAAGAACACAAGCATGGTCATCATGATGAAATGAAGACAGGCACAGAGTACTGAAAGCGTAAACACAGGATAACACAGGATGAAGACAAATAGACTGAAGAAATTGAACTGAGTAAATTGAGAAAGTCTTCAGTCAAAGTCTTCAAACACAGATATGACAAACATACAACATAGCAATGAGGAAATGGAAGAGTTGAGGAAATAGAACCAGTAGGCTTGGTGAAGACAATGATTTGGTAGACCAGTTCCAACTGCTATCTCAGTTGTACATCTGGTTGGAGCGGCTAGGTATTTAAACCTGAGGACACACAGTCCCGGACACACAGTCCTCACCGTATTCTCCTTGAGCTAAGGTCACACAGACCTCGCCCAATCACTCGTGGTAAGTCTTCAGGTGACTTCCGAACCTTCACAAACTCGGTCACTCGGCGATCCACAATTCCTCTTGGATGCTCTAGACCATGACACCTAACCGTCTGGAAGAAGCACAGTCTTCAAAGGTAACAAGCGTCGGATCCACGCAGGATCAATCTCTTCAGTGATGCTCAATCACTTTGGGTTTGTAGGTGTTTGGGTTTGGGTTTTTCCTCACTCGATGATTTTCGCTCAAAGTCCTCGGAGGATGGGATGCTCTCAAATGACAAGTGTCAGTTTCTCTCGGAGCAGCCAACCAGCTAGTGGTTGTAGGGGGGCGGTTATCTATAGCCTAGGGAGCAGCCCGACATGATAAGACATAAATGCCCTTCAATGATATGACCGTTTGGTGGGTAGATATTTTGGGACAGCTGGCGCATAGCACAGCAACGGTCGGAAATTTGAGTATCAAATTCCTCAGGGCTATCATGTTCCTCACTGTGTAGGCAATCCGCACTGGCGAATTCCTAACTCCTCAGTCAGAACAAATTCCTCAGAGACCAGAAGAACTTCGTCTCTGTCACTGAAGAATATGACTGAACTGTATGAGATTTCCAATGGCTTCACTCGAAGGGATTGGTAGGTGTAGGATTTTGAGTTGAGCATCACTTGGAAACTTTTCCTTAGTATTTCCTCGACCCCCTTTAACAGTACGGTGTTTCCTATGACTCAAGAAAGATAAAATGAAACTACGAAAACAAAAGTCTTCACGCTTCATGTTCCTCGAATGAATACCAAGTCTTCAAGGTCACACCAATTTCTTCACTTTCAAAGTCTTCAGAAATCCGAAGTCTTCAGTCGAAGAACTTCATTTTTAGGGGTCGACTTTCTCTGTAAATATCAAACTCCTCATAGACTTATAGACCTGTGTACACTCATAAACTCATTAGTCTCTTAAACTATAAGTCTTCAATACACCAAAATCACTAAGGGGCACTAGATGCACTTACAATCTCCCCCTTTTTGGTGATTGATGACAATATAGGTTAAGTTTTCAACGGGGATAAACATATGAAGTGTAAATACTGATATTGAGGAATTTGATTGCAAGATATGGAAGAACTCCCCTGAAGATGTGCACAGTGAGGAATTTTCTTTTGAAGCAATGCACACTTGAAGAGTTGAATCATGGAGATCTCCCCTTATATCTTGTAATTCATACACGCATTTGACATATAATATGAAGAATTTGAAATGCATGGTGAAATATGGTGACTGATGTAATTCAGCATGCGTGCATTAATATTAATGAGGAATAAACATGCAGAAAAACACAGCAAAAGTATCAGGCCACCAGAGAGTTTAAGTATACAACTCGATCCACCAAAGTCATCAGAAGAACGGGAGTTGTAACTTAAGAAAAAAATGCCTATATAAGATAGACCCGCTTGAATACTAACTCAAATTTCTCCCCCTTTGTCATCGAATGACCAAAAGGATTGAAAATGAGGACTAACGCCCGTGAAGAATATCAAGTTGATGAAGGAGCGCCAGCATTGTTGGGGTCGTTTGTTGATGTAGGGCCTGCCACAGTGTCGTCCAAGTCTTCATGCTCGTCGGTGTCGCGCGATCAAGAATAGGATCTGGCCACCAAGGAAGGAACCTTGACCTTCTTGTATTTCTTCGGTGGAGGTGCAGACCAGTCAAAGTCCTCCTTGAGACCCATGTTCTTCAGTTCTTCTTCACCATATACATGTGACAGAATAGCCCAAGTGCGATCGAAGAATTCATGGAGGTAGTAGTGGTTTTTCTTCACTGCATTATGTGTAGCAGTCATGTTGTGAAGAATTGAACCAAACTGATGCTTAACCCATTTATGGTTTCGATCCACCTTCTGGTGAAGACTTAGCAGAAGTTCACAGTCAGTCATCACACGAGGAGCAGTAGCTTGAGGATTTGGCTTGGAGGCATGGGCAGCAGAATCATGAGTGGCAGAGTCATCATTGGTGGAATAAGATGCAGCCTTGCGAAATTGACCATCCAATGGACGAATGCCTTCATTTATAACAGCTGGTGCCTTGCCCTTTTCGTCAGCTGAGGAATAGGTCTGCTTGAGGACTTCAATCGGGGGCAAGTATCTGAGGTGATTCTGAAAATCAGCTTTGTAGTTGAGTGAAGACCTTGTCCTGAGGAATCTCATAATCCAAGGTGCATAAGGCTTCAGCTCAAACGGTGAAAGTGCAACATTTGCCAGAGTTCTCATGAAGAAATCGTGATAATTGACAGGAATGCCATGAATGATGTTGAAAACCAGATTCTTCATGATGCCGACAATTTCCTCATCAGATGAGTCGTGGCCTTTGATTGGGCTCATAGTCTTCGTCAGAATGCGATAGACTGTCCTTGGTACATACTGCAATTCCGTCACGAGGAATTTTGTCCTTGAGGTTTGACCAGGTTTCAATGGCTTCATCAGCACTTGCATATAGTGATCAGTAAGCTCAGGTTCTTGGTACATGCAACGAGCTCCTTCAGGTGGAGGACTGATGGGCAGGGCGTGAAGTAATTCAGTGATCGGTGCCTTGTAGTGAGTGTTTTCGGTCATCCAGTCCAAAACCCAGGAGTTCACATCGTCAGGATCTCCTGTGATGTGCAATGTTGCGTAGAATTGAAGAATGAGTTCTTCATTCCAATCAACTATGTATGTGCAAAAGTTGAGGAGGCCTGTGTCATGAAGCACACTGAGGACAGGAGTGAAGCATGGCAGTGATTCCATGTCCACATGAGGAATATGCTCGTGGTCGACGACTTTGTCCTTGTTGAAGAGCAATGAAGAATAGAAGTTGGCCTGGCTGGCGGTCCAGAAGCGCTTCCTTCTAAGACGAGCAGAATCATAGGGATTGTAGTCAGTGAAGAACACGTGCTCACCAAAGAAATCATCAGCCTTGAATTTCTGCTTCTTTGAGAATGGATCCTTTGGCTTGGGCTGAGGAGTATCAGTCAATTGCATTATCACCTCAGGAATCGCAATCTCAGGTTCTTCATGCTGAGGAATTTCAGCTTCTACTCCAGTGACAGCCTGGGTCTTCAATTCTTCATTTTCGTTATCTTCAGCACTAGTGGTTGGAATTTCTTCATGGACAGACGGTGTGGCATGTGATTCATCAGATCCCATTTGAACTGTAGTTGCTGGGGACTGAGGAATTTGTTGCAATGGTGTGAAGAGTGGAGAGTTGGGGTGCCGACTTTCCCAAAAGTCATCATTCAGCACAGGTGTGGTACAGCCAATGTCCACATCTTCATCTTCCATTTCTTTAACGTCGGCCTCTTTAGCAGTAAACTGAGCTACAGGCGAGGAAACAGCTGGAGTTGAAGGGATTTCATCCACTTCAATTTCTTCATCCATCTACTCTGATGTAGCAGCATAAGGATTTTCTTCATCAGATCCGCTAGGGATCACGTATTCTTCATCAAATGGGACGATTTCCTTTGATGGCATGGTAGTGAGAGGAACGGCATCAATTGGGTTTGCAAATGAGCTGGTCATAGACTTCATCTTCTTCGGAGCTGAAGAATCTGAAGAAGCTGATGCCTTCCTTTTCTTCACTGCTGGACGCTCTGCAGCCTTTGTCTTCTTTGCATCTGATGTAGATGGAAGAATTGGAGTTGGGGTAGGCACAGGAGGAGCAGAGGAATGTGGTTGATTTTCTTCAGGCACAACTGATGCAGTTGCCCTGACCTCTTCATTTTCTTCAGGCGCACCACTAGTGGATGCCCTGACAATTTCATCAGCGGCTGGAATGCAGTCATCAGCCCTGGAACTCACATTTTCTTCAGCAGCCTGAATGTCATCAGCGGTGCTGGCATGTTCTTCAGTCGGCTGAGCAGATGCTTCAGCCTGAGGAATTTCTTGTTGCAATGGGGCTGCAACCTTGGAGGTGAACTTTTCAGTCAGTTTCACAAACCTGACCTTGGCTCCTTGCCAATCAGCATAGTAAGCATTGAAATCATCATTGAGGACTTTGATTTCAGACCGGATCTTCACAAGTTCATCAGTTGTCATAGAGACAACGTTGTTCTTCAGGAATTTCTCCTTCCTGTACTACGCTTTCTTGATCTGCCTGGCCTTTTCAAATTTCCATTTCTCTTCTTGGATGAAGGCAGTCAGTATATGACTTTGGCCAGGAGTCAACTTGAAATCAGGCATAGGAGTGTTTGGGTCCTTGTGCCAGAGATCAATGTAGTCGAGGATCAACTTTGGATCCAAAAGCAGTGGCACATTTGTGCCCTTGGCTCTAGCGGCCCTGACTTGCCTATCTCTGATGATTTCAGCAAGTTCTTCATCATCAGCTTCGTCTTCTTCAGACGGCACTTGGAAGGCGACCTGCTTCTTGTGAGGACTCGGGCAAGAACCTCATCCAGCAGTGGTCTTTGTCTTCAGCAGAGAGGGTCCGGTTGAAGAATTTGGTGCAGCTGAGGAACTAGCTAAAGCTCCTGAGGCAATGGAGATGCATGTAGTCCTTTGGCACGTGGCAAGATGCACAGGTGCTGAGGACTTGGTTGGAGCAGCTGAGGACTTTGGAGGAGCTGAGGATTTTGGAGGAGCAGGAGCAGCGTGAGGAATTGGCCGTGAGGGCTTTGAGGATTCTGGCCGTGAGGGCATTGCTAAGGAACTTGGCCTTGAGGGCATTGAAGGTGAAGCACTTGGCTTATCCGCAGGCTTCTTTGCCATGGATTTCTTCGGCTTGACAGAGGCCTCAGCGGCAGCAGCAGCAGAGTCTTCATTGAATTTCCTCACTGCTTCTCTGGCTTGTCTAGCTAGCTTGGCTTGGCGCTTGGCCCATTCTTCAGGATAGTCGTCACCGTGCTTGAGGCTGGTGGGATCTGCTTCTTGGTCAGGTGCCAGTGGAGGTCTTGGGCATGGAGGATTGAGCGCGAATTTCTTCATGTATTTGGGAGTAACATATCTGTACTCCCTCCACTCTCTTGCCCATCTCCTTTCTGTCCTCTGGATGCGCACCTTGCGCTGATTCTTGTCTTGTTTTCCAAACTTGTCCTCATCAGGAGTGCAGTAATCCTTGTATATGTCATCAGGGATTTCAAAAGCAGTATTAACCTCAGGCCTCTTTCCTCCCTTCTGTGGCTTCTTTCCATCAGCCATTTTCTTCAGATGAGGAATTTGAACAATGGAATTCTCTGAAGAAGTATGTAACTTTTCTTCAAGGAATTCTGCAAATGAGTTAAGTTGATGAGAACCTAGAGATTCAGCAGCGGACATGAGTACCTGTGAACAGAGTACAGTTGCGAGGAATTTGGAGAGGTCATATGCGTTCTCAGAAGGTTTTTTTTAAGAACAAGTTTGAGGAATTTGACCAGATGAGTCTTGAAGAATTTCTCTAAGCTTTCTTTGTCTTAGGTTCCAGAGTTGTATAGATCGAAGATCCACACAATTGAGGAATCTTGAAGAAAAACGTAGCTTAGAGAAATGTATCAAAAACAGATGACATGTTAGGTGTTTAGTGAGTGAGGATTTGAAGAAAAAAAACACCTTTGAAGGTTTTGTAGAAATCATTTGAATCAAAGAGGGTAGTAAAAGTAACTTTTAATTACCCTGGATGAAGAACACGATGAACTTGGATGTGGAGATGAGAAGTTCGTCTGTGTAGATCTTCCACGCCCTAACTTGGCGGAGGAAGACAGCTACGGCGGCGGCGGAGTGAAGATTTCCGCGGCCGGCGCGAGTACAACGGCGACCAGGTCGAGGTAGTGAAGCTCTTCCTCACCGGCGACAATGAATTAGCGGCGGCGCTAGGGTTTGAGAAGCTCGAGCGGGAGAGAGGTCGAGCGGAGTAAAGGAAGTGAGGAAGGGGAGGGGGTATTTATAGCCACGGTGAAAAACTGTTCGTCCGAAGAATTTGGACGAACGTGCCCCTGACCCTTCTCATTCTCTTGACATGTGTCACCCACGTACTGTGAAGTGGAGATCGTGTTAGATCGTGGGTGAATAGATAAGTATTTCGTGGGATGCGGAACGGTTTGAGCGGCAAAGCCGAAAATTTGGATAAGATAAGTTTTAACGTTCCGTTCGCAAATTCTTCAGCTGACAAGGACACAGTGAAGATTTTGAACGAGTTTCAAATAGAACGCACATGAAGAATTTGTGAATAGATTGGGTTGAGTATAGCATAGAGGGGGAAGGGTCCGATCACATTCACTT